>NC_135962.1:53372509-53457509 GCF_053455715.1 Rhinoraja longicauda
CACGCAATCAAAACAAGAAATAAATCTTATCTCCTCGACACCTCAAGGCAGAAAAACTCAGGAAATAAGAGTATAAAGTGTCAGGAAGTCATGATGCAGCCTCATAGGACTTTGGTTAGGCCTCATTTGTGGTTTTGCAGATAGACGCAAAAAAGCTGGAGTAACTCAGCGGGACAGGCAGAATCTCTGGAGAGAAGGAATGGGTGACGTTTCGGGTCGAGACCCTTCTTTAGACTAGTTAGGGAAAGATCTGAGTTACTCCAGCTTTTTGTGTCAGCCATGATCACATTGAATGGCGGTGCTGGCTCGAAGGCCGAATGGCCTACTCCTGCACCTATTGTCTATTGTCTATTGTCTATCTTCGGTTCAAACCGGCATCTGCAATTCCTTCCTACATATTTGGAGTATTGCATGCAGTTCTGGATGGTCCATGACAGGAAAGATGTGGAGGCTTTAGAAAGATTGTAATAATAATCATAACTAATAATAATAATAATAATGCATTACATTTATATAGCGCTTTTCAAACACTCAAAGACGCTTTACAGGGATTTCTAGAACAATAGCATAAATAGATAAATAAGTAAAACGAACAGAGAAAGGAGATAGAAGGTGAGGTGATCTTCAGTGGTTGAAGGCAGTGCTGAAGAGGTGAGACTTCAGTGATGTTTTGAGGGCAAGGGTAGGTGTCACTGATCTGGGCACCGTGGTGCCAGCGCTGCAGCCAGAGCGAGCCATGGATCCGAAGCCTCTCCTGAATTGGTCTAACACCCTCACCCCCTCACTCAACCCCCCCTTAGCCCCCCTCCTCCCCCCACTGGCCCGCTCCATCCCTCCCCTCCTCTCACCCCTAGTCCCCCCTCCCAACCCCCACTCCCCTCCTCCCACCTCCACTCCCCTCACCCCCACCCCCACTGCCTCCTCCCCTCACACCCCCTCGCCCTCCCCCTCCCCCTCTCCCCCACCCCTACCCCCACCCCCGCTCTCCCCTTCCCCCATTCCCACTCCCCTTCCACACACTGGGGACAATTTTAGATTTATACATTTTTACCGAAGCCAATTAACCTGCAAACCTGTACGTCTTTGGAGTGTGGGAGGAAACTGAAGATCTCAGAGAAAACCCACGCAGGTCACGGGGAGAACGTACAAACTCCGTACAGACGGCGCCCGTAGTCGGGTTGAACCCGGGTCTCTGGCAATGTGAGGCAGCAACTCTACCGCTGCGCCACCGTGTAATAATATTTGTAGTCATCGATGGTGTGAGAGAATCCTCAAATAATGTAACACAATGGGAGTATAGATGTGCGAATCATTTTAACTTACAAACATTGTTACATGGAAGTATTTCACTCCACTGCAGAATGCGTTAGTTGAGGCATTTGTCATCCTTTATACAAAGCAAAAAGCAAAGAAAGCAATGAATCAAGCATTAAATAAGTCTTGCATGTGGCTGAGATGACTTGCTATAAAATGTGAATGTTCTGCCCTGAGCAACAGATGAAAATGCTGATCACCGACGGAGGCAAATGAAAATAACTTTGACAGAACGTCCTTGATTTCAGATGACACGAGCCAGCGAGATCTCATTGTCATTTTCAAAGCATAAAGTAGGTGCAGTAGAAATAGCACAAAATACAGTTACGCAGAGGATCAGAAAATAAACGTACGTGGAGAATGATTTGTACAAAGGTGTCAGCAGAGAACAAGTGCCAGACATGGGCAGGACACAAAACAGTTGTTTTTGGTGTGGTGTCCTCAGGAAGCAAAATGGTCCACTGATGAGAAATTATGTGGAAAATGCAACAATTTCAGGACAGCTTTTTTTGTGCATCACAAGATCATGGCAGCACGGTGGCGCGGCGGTAGAGTTGCTGTCTTGCAGCGCTTGCAGCGCCAGAGACCCGGGTACGATCCCGACTGCGGGTGCTGTCTGTACGGAGTTTGTACGTTCTCCCCGTGACCTGTGTGGGTTTCTCCGGGATCTCCGGTTTCCTCCCAAACTCCAAAGACGTACAGGTTTGTGGGTTAATAGAGATAGAGATAGAGATAGCTTTATTTGTCATCCAATATTGGACGAAATTCAGTCACCCACACTCCAACAATAAAAGCATTAAATAGGCATTAAAATTACACAACCCCAAAAACACACAAAAAAAGAAACATCCATCAAAGAAACATCCATCACAGTGAGTCTCCTCCAGTCCTCTCCTCACTGTGATGGAAGGCCACAATGTCTTTCTCCTCTCCTGCCATCCTCTCCCGCAGCCAGGTTGTTGTGGTTGCAGGCCGCGCCGGACGGTCCGCAGCGGGCCGAGCCTAAGGCTAGTCCCAGCCGCTCCTGCAGCCTCCGAAGATGGCCGGCTCCGCCGATGATAAGTCCGATCCGGGCGGGCGAACACGCTGTTGCTGTTGCTGCACGTCGGGGCGGTCATGGCTCCCGACATTGAAGCCCCCGCCCAGCAGAGAAATATCCCGCGGCATATCCTAGGCCGCGCCGGACGGCGAAATGTCCGCGACCCAAGCCCCGCCACCCGGGGCGGGCGAACACGCTGCCGCTGCCGGAGCTCCCGATGTCGGCATCCACGCGGCCCGAGCCTAAGGCGAGTCGCAGCCGCTCCCGCAGCCTCCGAGGACGGCCGGCTCCGCTGATGGTAAGTCCGGTCCGCGGGCTCTGCGAACCAAAGCCCTGGAGGCCGCCAGCTCCAGGAGTTGGGCCGATGGTTGGGCCGCAGCAGGAACGGAGACAACACCCAGAAAACAAAGGTCGGGTCTCCGTTCGGAAGGGACACATATTTACAATTTTACAGTTCCCCCCTTCCCCCCCACATACACACACAGTACACAAACACAAAAACACCACATCACAACTACAATTAAGACATAAACACAACAAAAACACAAAGACAAATGGACCGCAGGTAAGCCGCAGCTGCTATGGCAGCGCCGCCATTTGAAGGTGTCAGTGTAAATTGTCACTAGTGTGTGACTAGGATCGTGTTAATGTGCGGGGATTGCTGGTCGGTGCGGACTCGGTGGGCCGAAGGGCCTGTTTCCGCGCTGTATCTCTAAACTAAACAAAACACACATCAAGTGTTGATGCCACTGCAGAGGTCAACCACAACTCTGATGGTCTTGAGAATACAATTACCGTTAGTCACACTGTTAAAACACAAAGTATTTGTGCTATAACACAGAGAGAAGCTCTCAACCAAGAAACCCAAGCCCAATCCCAAAGTAGTATCTAAACTAAAGATAGACACAAAATGCTGGAGTAACTCAGCGGGACAGGCAGCATCTCTGGAGAGAAGGCACAGTTGACGTTTTGGGTGGAGACTGGGAGTGGGGGGAGAGGTTAAAAGGCAGAGTTGGTGGAGTTGAAGGAATGAATGGGTTAATAACCAACAAGATGCAGCAACTATATGTATAAGAAAATAACTGCAGATGCTGGTACAAATCGATTTATTCACAAAATGCTGGAGTAACTCAGCAGGTCAGGCAGGTCATGGTAAGGAGTCCCGACCCCCCCACTGATGACCCCTTCTCCCGTCTCCAACGGACCCCCTCCACTTTTACCCCCCAGTATGGCCTACTACCCCCACTAGAACTTTTTATTTCAAACTGCCGGCGTGACATCGGCCGCCTCAAATTCTCCACTCCCCTGACTAACTCCAACCTCTCCCCTCCTGAACGTGCAGCCCTCCACTCACTCCGCAACAACCCGGACTTAATAATTAAACCCGCTGACAAGGGAGGGGCTGTGGTAGTCTGGCGTGCTGACCTCTACCGGACCGAGGCCAGTCGACAACTATCAGACACCTCTTCCTACCTATCCCTGGACCATGACCCCACCGATAAACACCAGACCTTTATCAGCAGCACCATCACCGACCTCACCAACTCCGGCGAACTACCCCTCAGTGCCTCCAATCTCATAGTTCCCCAGCCCTGCACGGCCCGATTCTACCTCCTACCCAAAATCCACAAACACAACTGTCCCGGCAGACCCATTGTCTCTGCCTGTTCATGCCCCACCGAACTTATCTCTACCTACCTCGACTCCATCCTATCCCCCCTGGTCAAATCCCTCCCCACCTACGTCCAAGACACCTCACACGCTCTCCATCTCCTGGATAACTTCCGGTTCCCAGGCCCCCACTCCCTCATCTTCACCATGGATGTCCAGTCACTCTACACCTCCATCCCCCACAAGGATGGTCTCAAAGCCCTCCGTTTCTTCCTCGACCGTAGAACCAGCCAATCCCCATCGACCAACACTCTCCTTCGCCTAGCAGAGCTGGTTCTTACCCTCAACAACTTCTCCTTTGATCCTCCCACTTCCTCCAAACCAGAGGCGTAGCTATGGGCACTCGCATGGGCCCTAGCTACGCCTGCCTCTTTGTCGGGTACATCGAACAATCCCTGTTCCAGACGTACACTGGCCCCATCCCCGAACTCTACCTCCGCTACATCGACGACTGCATTGGTGCTACCTCTTGCACCCATGCAGAACTCACTGACTTTATACACTTCACCTCCAATTTCCATCCTGCCCTTAAATACACCTGGACTATCTCTGACATCTCCCTCCCGTTTCTGGACCTCACCATCTCCATCACAGGAGAAAAACTAGTGACGGACATTTATTACAAGCCCACCGACTCGCACAGCTATCTGGACTACACTTCTTCCCACCCGGTCCCCTGCAAAAAGTCTATCCCCTACTCCCAATTCCTCCGTCTACGCCGCATCTGCGCCCGGGATGAGGTGTTTCAGACTAGGGCTTCCGAGATGTCCTCGTTTTTCAGAAAACGGGGCTTCCCCTCCTCCATTATAGATGAGGCTCTCACTAGGGTCTCTTCTACATCCCGCAGCTCCGCTCTTGCTCCCCCTCCCCCCACTCGCAACAAGGACAGGATCCCCCTCATTCTCACCTTCCACCCCACCAGCCAGCGGATCCAACATATCATCCACCAACATTTCCGTCACCTACAACAGGACCCCACCACTGGCCATATCTTCCCATCCCCTCCCCTCTCTGCATTCCGCAGAGACCGTTCCCTCCGCAACTCCCTGGTCCACTCGTCACCTTCCTACCCAAACCACCCTAGCCCCGGGCACTTTCCCTTGCAACCGCACGAGATGCAACACCTGTCCCTTTACCTCCCCCCTCAACTCCATCAAAGGACCCAAACATTCTTTCCAGGTGAGACAGAGGTTCACCTGCACCTCCTCCAACCTCATCTATTGCATCCGCTGCTCTAGATGTCAACTCATCTATATCGGCGAAACCAAGCACAGGCTCGGCGATCGCTTCGCTGAACACCTGCGCTCGGTCCGCATTAACGCAACTGATCTCCCGGTGGCCCAGCACTTTAACTCCCCCTCCCATTCCCAGTCTGACCTCTCTGTCATGGGCCTCCTCCAGTGCCATAGTGAGGCCCGCCGGAAATTGGAGGAGCAGCACCTCATATTTCGCCTGGGCAGTTTGCGGCCCGGTGGTATGAACGTCGATTTCTCCAACTTCAGATAGCTCCTCTGTCCCTCCCTTCCCCTCCTCCTTCCCAGATCTCCCTCTATCTTCCTGTCTCCACCTATATCCTTCCTTTGTCCCACCCCCGACATCAGTCTGAAGAAGGGTCTCGACCCGAAACGTCACCCATTCCTTCTCTCCCGAGATGCTGCCTGACCTGCTAAGATGCAGCAACTAATCTGTTTGCAACTTCAACAAACAGCAGGAATTTCACGGCAATAAACAGGGAGCCCAGGGACCAGAGTTTCGTGAATAAGAACACCCACTGAAAAATAACTCCATGTGTCACATTGTAGCTGCTGTTTAGAAAACCATTTGCAATTTGAAATTTAATTTGAATAGTTATTACCATTTCTGCCCAGCTGCATTTTGATAAGCGCACAGCCTCTCTGCCGGGTGATTTGGAGCTTTGTTCTGGATTATTCATGGTTCACTTATGAACCGCGCATAAAAATTTGGAGCACAGACCGTTTCAGCGATTCATTCTGGAATGCAGATGAAATGACAAACACAATCAATGTTGCATTTGCAACAACAACAACAACAGCCTAATCTGAGGAAAGACATTCTTGCCATAGAGGGAGTACAGAGAAGGTTCACCAGATTGATCCCTGGGATGGCAGGACTTTCATATGAAGAAAGACTGGATAGACTCGGCTGCAATTTAGAAGATTGAGGGGGGATCTTGTAGAAACTTACAAAATTATTAAGGGGTTGGACAGGCTAGATGCAGGAAGATTGTTCCCGATGTTGGGGAAGTCCAGAACAAGGGGTCACAGTTTAAGGATAAGGGGGAAGTCTTTTAGGACCGAGATGGGAAAGTTTTTTTTCACACAGAGAGTGGTGAGTCTGTGGAATTCTCTGCCACAGAGGGTAGTTGAGGCCAATTCATTGGCTATATTTAAGAGGGAGTTAGATGTGGCCCTTGTGGCTAAAGGGATCAGTGGGTATGGAGAGAAGGCAGGTACAGGATACTGAGTTGGATGATCAGCCATGATCATATTCAATGGTGGTGCAGGCTCGAAGGGCCGAATGGCCTACTCCTGCACCTATTTTCTATGTTTCTATGTTTCTATGCAACAACAGTGAGCCTTCACACTGAAAGGTGGACACAAAATGCTGGAGTAACTCAACGGGACAGGCAGCATCTCTGGAGAGAAGGAATGGGTGACGTTTCGGGCCGAGACCCTCCTTCAGACCCAAAACGTCGCTCATTCCTTCTTTCCAGAGATGCTGCCGGCCCCGCTGAGTTACTCCAGCATTTTGTGTCTACCTTCGAGTTAAACCAGCATCTGCAGTTCTTTCCCTCACACTGAAAGACTGGCTGGGTGGAGAGAACACAGGAAAGCAGAGTGTGAGTTAGGACCATTCATTGTCGTGAGGGCTGAGGATAGTTGTGACGGGCCGTTCGATTAGCTGACTCGTAATCCACTCCTGGATAAACAATCGAGATAACCTTGGTTCAAATCCCATCGAGGTAACTGGAAGTAAAATTCAGTCCGTGGTGTAATGTGGAATTTGCAAAAAATCGTCTTAACAACGGTGACCATGATACGAGGGTGGTGCCAAGACTAGAGGGTGTGAGCTATAGGGAGAGGTTGAGCAGGCTGGGTCTCTATTCCTTGGAGCACAGGAGGATTCGGGGTGATCTTATCGAGATGTGCAAAATCATGTGAGGAATAGATCGGGTAGATGCACTGAGTCTCTTGCCCAGAGTAGGTGAATCGGGGACCAGAGGACATAGGTTTAAGGCGAAGGGGAAAAGATTTAATAGCAATCTAAAGGGTAACATTTGCACACGAAGGGAGATGGAATGAGCTGTCAGAGGAGGTAGTTGAGGCTGGGACTATTCCAACCTTTAAGAAACAGACAGGTACATGGATAGGACAGGTTTGGAGGTATATGGGGCAAACGCAGGCAGGTGAGACTAGTGTAGCTGGGACATGTTGGCCGGTGTGGGCAAGTTAGGCAGAAGGGCCTGTTTCCACACAGTATCACTCTGTGACTCGATGACCCTATGACCACAAAAACAGCCATTTTGTCATTAAAATCATCTTATTCACTAATGTTCTTTAGGGACAGGGGTGGCACAGTGGCACAGCGGAAGAGTTGTAATCTTACGGCACCAGAGACCCGGCTTTGATCCCGACAGCGAGTGCTGTCCGTACGGAGTTTGCATGTTCTCCCTGTGACCATGTGGGTTTTTTCCGGGTGCTCCGGTTTCTTCCCACATTCCAAAGATATGCAGGTTTGAAGGTTAATTGGCTTCTGTAAATTGTAAATTGTCACTCGTGTGTCGGACAGTGCTAGAGTACAGGGTAATCGCTGGTCACTGGTGGAATTAATGCAGGAAAGTAGTGCTGAGGTTAAAGAACAGTTATTTCCTTATTGAAGGTAGAACAGTACAACTGATGGAATGCGTAGGGAGGAACTGCTGATGCTGGTTTAAATTGAAGATAGACTTTTCCGGTCGAGACATTCTGAAGAAGGGTCTCGACCCAAAACGTCACCCATTCCTTCTGAGATGCTGCCTGTCCCGCTGAGTTACTCCAGCTTTTTGCGTCTATCTTCGATTTAAACCAGCATCTGCAGTTCCTTCCTACAACTATCTTCAACTGATGGAATGGTCCACGCATGCTTCTATATTTAATATCCCTCTGTCCGAATAGGATTGATCTTGCACTATGACTCACAGCCAAAGCAACACTTAGCACATCCTCCCACAACCAGAGAGCAGTGCTGAACTACTATCTATACAATACAGGAATACAGTAATACAGAGCTTTATTGTCATTCGATACCGAGATACCAAACAAAATTACATATCCAGCAGTCACAGAACACAACAAAAAAAGAACACAAGACACACGACCCCAACACAAACATCCATCACAGTGACTCCAAACACCCCCTCACTGTGATGGAGGCAACAAAACTTCCTCTCTCTACCCCCACGCCCACGGACAGACAGCTCGACCCCTACCGAGGCGACCGACCCGCACAGCCCCCGCAAGGGGATGGAAGTCCCCGCGGCCGAGCCTCGCCCCGAGCGCTGAAACGTCCCGCGGCCGAGCCATACCGGGCGATGGAAGTCCCCGCGGCCGAGCCGCACCGGGCGATGGAAGGCCCCGCGGCCGAGCCATACCGGGCGATGGAAGGCCCCGCGGCCGAGCCTCGCCCCGAGCGCTGAAACATCCCGCGGCCGAGCCATACCAGGCGATGGAAGGCCCCGCGGCCGAGCCGCACCAAGCGCTGAAACATCCCGCGGCCGAGCCATACCAGGCGATGGAAGGCCCCGCGGCCGAGCCGCACCGAGCGCTGAAACGTCCCGCGGCCGTACCGGGCGATGGAAGGCCCCGCGGCCGAGCCTCGCCCCGAGGAAGAGACCCAAAAAAAGAAAGGTTTCCCCCACCCCACCCCCCCACACCCCCCACCCCCACACATACACAGCCAAAAACAAAAACCACCCCAACACCAACACACAAACAAAAAGGGAAAAAAGACAAACAGACTGCCAGCGAGCCGCAGCCTTAGGCACCGCCACATATCTACCTCATTGGAGACCCTTGGACTATCTTTGATCGGACTTTACTGGACTTTATCTTGCACTAAACGTTATTCACTTTATCATGTATCTGTACACTGTGGATTCCTCGTTGTAATCATGTATTGTCTTTCCGCCGACTGGTTAGCACGCAACATGAGCTTTCCACTGTACCTCGGTACACATGACAACAAAACTAAACTCAAATATTTAACCAGGATTTTCTTGTGATTTCAGTGTGGTGCCGATGTATGTGACAGGCTAAGATTGTTCCTGGCACGGTCCAGGGATGGGAATGTATACTGTGACGTTTATTACTGTGATTACAGATGTAATCCTTTCGAAGAGTTTCAAAGAATGAGGGGGAGGCCTCATTGAAACATACAGAATTGTGAAAGGCTTGGATAGAGCGGATGTGGAGAGCATGTTTCCATTAGTGGGGGAAGGCAGGAGAATGGGATTGAGAGGGAGAGATAGATCAGCCATGATTGAATGGCAGAGTAGACTTGATGGGCCGAATGGCCTAATTCTGCTGCTATAACCTATGAGCTTATGAACTTACGAAAGCATAGCAGGTCATAGGAAGAGAGGACGGGAGGCCGGGAGTGTAGGGGGGGAGGGGTTGATAGGCAGATGATTAGACAGAGGCCAGAGATGAACACACTCAAGGTGGAAGGCAAAAGGATTGGAGAGTTGCGATGTAGAAGCAAAGAACTGCAGATGCCGATTAATACACAAAAGGACACAAAGTGCTGGAGTAACTCAGTGGGTCAGGCAGCATCTTTGGAGAACATGGATAGGTGACGTTTCGGGACGAGGAGGGTGCTAAGGTTGAGAGGCTGCCCGACCTGCTGAGTTGTTCCAGCACTTCGGCAGCTTACACCCCAGCGGTATGAATATTGACTACCCGAACTTCAAGTAACCCTTGCTTTCCCTCTCTCTATCCCTCCCCATCCTAGTTCTCTGACTGGTTCGATTGTCCTCCTGATTAAATTGTACCGATTGTATGCCTCGTTGTCACCTTCCCCTCAGCTAACATTGATCTATTCTACATTGTCCTTGACCTTCGTCCCCTTTGATCTCTCGTTTTTACACCTCACCCTTCCATATCTCCCTGTCTCCCTCTCCCCCTGACTCTCGGTCTGAAGAAGGGTCTCGACCCGAAACATCACCCATTCCTTCCCTCCAGAGATGCTGCCTGACCCGCTGAGTTACTCCAGCACTCTGTGTCTGCCCCTGCACTCTGTGTTTTTTAGAGAGTTGCGAATCGAGCAGAGGATTTACACAACGGCGAGGAGAATTAGTGAGGGGATTGCGGGCGCTGGGAACGGATGGGTTGAGAACAAGGATGATCATTTTATAATTGTAAGTGTGCGGTGCTCACTGCAAATGATATTACTGCTGAACCCATCACTTTTATTGCAGTCGTTAGATTGCTGAACACATCAGATGCAATATACAAGACCTCCTGATTGCAGCCATTTCGCAATAGCCGAGGACCATTTCAGGAGAATAATAGCAATTCATCCAACGTATAGGATGTAATGATCATATCTAATGGATAGTCAGTAGTCCTTGGTCTATTAAGGTTATCATTTATGTTGTGATGATGTATCAATACACTGTGGACTTCATGGATCTGCCTGCTGCTGGGGTGACTTTAATTATTCACACGGCTGGGGTTGTTGCCTTGCCTCTAGGACAGAGGAGGTTTATCATAGTCTGGATCAATCCTAATTCCCTTTCCCTTTCCCTTCAGTGGCCCGTTTGGTTGCTTCTGGTATTAAAGTCTTAGGAGCTACCAACCTGCCTTATTGAGCCTTTCTTTCATCGGCCCAATGGGCAATGTGTACAGCTGCGTACAAGTGCACTTGCCTATTAGATTCCAGTTAGATGAGTTAGATGTGGCCCTTGATGCGCGTAGTATAAAAAATAAAGTGGGTGAGCTTGAGGCTCAGTTAGTCATGGGCAAGTATGATGTTGTAGGGATCACTGAGACATGGCTACAAGAGGACCAGGGCTGGGAACTGAATATTCAGGGGTACACAACGTATAGAAAAGACAGACAGGTGGGCAGAGGGGGTGGGGTTGCTCTGATGGTAAGGAATGATATTCATTCCCTTGCAAGGGGTGACATAGAATCAGGAGATGTTGAATCAGTATGGATAGAAATGAGAAATTGTAAGGGTAAAAAGACCCTAATGGGAGTTATCTATAGGCCCCCAAACAATAGCCTCGACATAGGGTGCAAGTTGAATCAGGAGATAAAATTGGCGTGTCAAAAATGTAATGCTACGGTGGTTATGGGAGATTTCAACATGCAGGTAGACTGGGAAAATCAGGTTGGAAATGGACCCCAGGAAAGAGAGTTTGTAGAGTGCCTTCGAGATGGATTCTTAGAACAGCTTGTACTGGAGCCTACCAGGGAGAAGGCAATTCTGGATTTAGTGTTGTGTAATGATCCTGATCTGATAAGGGGACTAGAGGTAAAAGAGCCATTAGGAGGCAGTGATCACAACATGATAAGTTTTACTCTGCAAATGGAAAGGCAGAAGGGAAAATCGGAAGTGTCAGTATTACAGCATAGCAAAGGGGATTACAGAGGCATGAGGCAGGAGCTGGCCAAAATTGACTGGAAGGAGGCCCTAGCAGGGAAGACGGTAGAACAGCAATGGCAGGTATTCCTGGGAATAATGCAGAGGTTGCAGGATCAATTTATTCCAAAGAGGTGGAAAGACTCCAAGGGGAGTAAGAGACACCTGTGGCTGACAAGGGAAGTCAGGGACAGCATAAAAATTAAGGAGAGGAAGTATAACATAGCAAAGAAGAGTGGGAAGACAGAGGATTGGGACTCTTTTAAAGAGCAACAAAAGTTAACTAAAAAGGCAATACGGGGAGAAAAGATGAGGTACGAGGGTAAACTAGCCAATAATATAAAGGAGGATAGCAAAAGTTTTTTTAGGTATGTGAAGAGGAAAAAAATAGTCAAGGCAAATGTGGGTCCCTTGAAGACAGAAGCAGGGGAATTTATTATGGGGAACAAAGAAATGGCAGACGAGTTAAACCGTTACTTTGGATCTGTCTTCACTGAGGAAGATACACACAATCTCCCAAATGTTCTAGGGGCCGGAGAACCTAGGGTGATGGAGGAACTGAAGGAAATCCACATTAGGCAGGAAATGGTTTTGGGTAGACTGATGGGACTGAAGGCTGATAAATCCCCAGGGCCTGATGGTCTGCATCCCAGGGTACTTAAGGGGGTGGCTCTAGAAATAGTGGAAGCATTGGAGATCATTTTTCAATGTTCTATAGATTCAGGATCAGTTCCTGTGGATTGGAGGATAGCAAATGTTATCCCACTTTTTAAGAAAGGAGGGAGAGAGAAAACGGGTAATTATAGACCAGTTAGTCTGACATCAGTGGTGGGGAAGATGCTGGAGTCAATTATAAAAGACGAAATTGCTGAGCATTTGGATAGCAGTAACAGGATCATTCCGAGTCAGCATGGATTTACGAAGGGGAAATCATGCTTGACAAATCTACTGGAATTTTTTGAGGATGTAACTAGGAAAATTGACAGGGGAGAGTCAGTGGATGTGGTGTACCTCGACTTTCAGAAAGCATTCGACAAGGTCCCACATAGGAGATTAGTGGGCAAAATTAGGGCACATGGTATTGGGGGTAGGGTACTGACATGGATAGAAAATTGGTTGACAGACAGAAAGCAAAGAGTGGGGATAAATGGGTCCCTTTCGGAATGGCAGGCAGTGACCAGTGGGGTGCCGCAAGGTTCGGTGCTGGGACCCCAGCTATTTACGATATACATTAATGACTTAGACGAAGGGATTAAAAGTACCATTAGCAAATTTGCAGATGATACTAAGCTGGGGGGTAGTGTGAATTGTGAGGAAGATGCAATAAGGCTGCAGGGTGACTTGGACAGGTTGTGTGAGTGGGCGGATACATGGCAGATGCAGTTTAATGTAGATAAGTGTGAGGTTATTCACTTTGGAAGTAAGAATAGAAAGGCAGATTATTATCTGAATGGTGTCAAGTTAGGAGGAGGGGAGTTCAACGAGATCTGGGTGTCCTAGTGCATCAGTCAATGAAAGGAAGCATGCAGGTACAGCAGGCAGTGAAGAAAGCCAATGGAATGTTGGCCTTCATAACAAGAGGAGTTGAGTATAGGAGCAAAGAGGTCCTTCTACAGTTGTACCGGGCCGTGGTGAGACCGCACCTGGAGTACTGTGTGCAGTTTTGGTCTCCAAATTTGAGGAAAGATATTCTTGCTATGGAGGGCGTGCAGCGTAGGTTCACTAGGTTAATTCCCGGAATGGCGGGACTGTCGTATGTTGAAAGGCTGGACGCGATTGGGCTTGTATACACTGGAATTTAGAAGGATGAGGGGGGATCTTATTGAAACATATAAGATAATTAGGGGATTGGACACATTAGAGGCAGGAAACATGTTCCCAATGTTGGGGGAGTCCAGAACAAGGGGCCACAGTTTAAGAATAAGGGGTAGGCCATTTAGAACGGAGATGAGGAAGAACTTTTTCAGTCAGAGAGTGGTGAAGGTGTGGAATTCTCTGCCTCAGAAGGCAGTGGAGGCCAGTTCGTTGGGTGCTTTCAAGAGAGAGCTGGATAGAGCTCTTAAGGATAGCGGAGTGAGGGGGTATGGGGAGAAGGCAGGAACGGGGTACTGATTGAGAGTGATCAGCCATGATCGCATTGAATGGCGGTGCTGGCTCGAAGGGCTGAATGGCCTACTCCTGCACCTATTGTCTATTGTCTATTGTCTATTGTGGCTAAAGGGATCAGGGGGTATGGAGAGAAGGCAGGTACGGGATACTGAGTTGGATGATCAGCCATGATCATATTGAATGGCGGTGCTGGCTCGAAGGGCCGAATGGCCTACTACTGCACCTATTTTCTATGTTTCTATGTTTACTCCCACGGAGAGTCTGGTGCAAGAGGATGTTGGCAGGACTCGAGATGTCTGAGCTATAGGGAGAGGTTGAGTAGGCTGGGACTCTATTCCTTGGAGCACAGGAGGATGAGGGGTGATCTTATAGAGGTTGGACAAAATCATGAGAGGAATAGATCGGATAGATGCACAGAGTAGGTGAATCGAGGACCAGAGGACATAGGTTTAAAGTGAAGGGGGAAAAGATTTAATAGGAATCTGAGGGGTAACTTTTTAGATTTTAGATTTAGATTTAGAGATACAGCGCAGAAACAGGCCCTTCGGCCCACCGGGTCCGTGCCGCCCAGCGATCCCCACACGCTAACACTATCCTACACCCACTAGGGACAATTTTTACATATTACCCAGCCAATTAACCTACATACCTGTACGTCTTTGGAGTGTGGGAGGAAACCGAAGATCTCGGAGAAAACCCACGCAGGTCACGGGGAGAACGTACAAACTCCGTACAGACGGCGCCCGTAGTCAGGATCGAACCTGAGTCTCCGGCGCTGCATTCGCTGTAAGGCAGCAACTCTACCGCTGCGCCACCGTGCCGCACTTTCACACAAAGGGTGGTGGGTGTATGGAACAAGCTGCCAGATGAGGTAGTTGAGGCTGGGACTATCCCAACGTTTAAGAAACAGTTAGATGGGTCCATGGATAGGACAGGTTTGGAGGGATATAGACCAAATGCAGGCAGGTGGAACTAGTGTAGCTGGGACATGTTGGCCGGTGTGGGCTAGTTGGGCCGATGGGCCTGTTTCCACGCTGTACCACTCTATGACTATGACTCTAAGAAAGGTGCTTCACTAGGATGAGAAACATTGGAAATAGAGGCAAAGATGTGGAATGGTTGACACTGTGACAGGCTCCGTATAGTCCCAGCAGCTAGCATTATAGGACATGGAACATCGTACAGAACCGCACTGGAACAGGCCCTTCAGCCCACAATGTCTATACTAAACACGATGCCATGACCAACTTAGATGTGCCTGCATATAATCCATACCCCTCCATTCCCTGCTTATTAGGGAGCAGAATTAGGCCATTTGGCCCATCAGGCCTACTCCATCATTCAATCACGGCTAATCTTTTTGTGCATCTCAGCCCCATTCTCCAGCCTTCTCTTCTCCCCATAACTCCTGACACCCGTATTAATCAAGAATCTGCCAATTTCTGCATTAAAAATACTCACTGACTTGGCCTCCACAGCCATCTATGCCAATGAATTCCACAGACTCACCACCCTCCGACTGGAGAAATTCCTCCTCATCTCCTTTCCAAAGGTACGTCCTTTTATTCTGAGGCTGTGGCCTCTGGTCCTGGACTCTCCCACCAATGAAAACATGTATTCCACTCTAACCAGGCCTTTCACTATTTGGTATCTACGTGCCCATCCAACAGCTTCTTAAACGCCAATATCGTATCTGCCTCAAACACCACCCTTATCAGCATGTTCCAAGCACCCACCACCCTCTGTGTAAAAAAAACTTGCCCGTCATACCTCCTTTAAACGTTGCCCATCCTACTTTAGAGATATGCCCTCTGGTATTTTATATATCCGTCCTGGGAAATAGGTTTAATTTAGTTTAGAGATATAGTGCGGAAACAGGCCCTTCGGCCCACCGAGCCCACGCCAACCAGCGATCCCCGCATATTAACAATATCCTACACACACTGGGGGCAATTTTTTACATTTTACCAAGCCAATTTACCTACAAACCTTGAACATCCTTGGAGTGTGGGAGCAAACCGAAGGTCTCTGAGGAAATTAGGGCAGCACGGTGGCGCAGCGGTAGAGTTGCTGTCTTACAGCGAATGCAGCGCCGGAGACCCGGGTTCGATCCCGACTACGGGTGCTGTCTGTACAGAGTTTGTACGTTCTCCCCGTGACCTGCGTGGGTTTTCTCCGAGATCTTCGGTTTCCTCCCACATTCCAAACACGTACAGGTTTTTTATTTATTTATTTATTTTTAATTTATTTTTATTTATTTAATTGATTACAGTGCATATAACAACAACAGTAAACCCCATCCCTCCCCTTCCCTACATAATCATGAAAACAAACACACAAAAACAAACAAAGACGTACAGGTTTGTAGGTTAATTGGCTTGGTAAATGTAAACATTGTCCCTAGTGGGTATAGGATAGTGTTAATGTGCGGGGATTTCTGGTCATCGTGGGCTCGGTGGGCCAAAGGGCCTGTTTTCGCACTGTATTTCCAAACTAAACTAAAACCCACGGGGAGAACGTACAATCTCCGTAAAGACAGCACAGGGAGAACGTACAAACTGCATACAAACTGTGTGGAACAATGGTTGGTTTGCAGTGATGGGGCAGAAGTGAGAAAGCAACAGTGTTCTGTGGGAGGCTGTATTCGAGGAGGGGGCCCCACAATGCTTCTGGCAGACTGTTGCCTCCAAGGTGATTATGCTGCAGAGCAAAGGTCACCCAAACATCAGTTGGATCGAGTGGATGTCGAGAGGATGTTTCCACCAGTGGGAGAGTCCAGGACCAGAGGTCATAGCCTCAGAATTAAAGGACGGTCCTTCAGGAAGGAGATGAGGAGGAATTTCTTTAGTCAGAGGGTGGTGAATCTGTGGCGTTCTTTGCCACAGAAGGCTGTGGAGGCCAAGTCAGTGGATATTTTTACGGCAGAGGTGGATAGATTCTTGATTAGTACGGGTCTCGGGAGTTATGGGGAGAAGGCAGGAGAATGGGGTTCGGAAGGAAAGATAGATCAGTCATGATTGATTGAATGGTAGACAATAGACAATAGGTGCAGGAGGAGGCCATTCGGCCCTTCAAGCCAGCACCACCATTCAATGTGATCATAGCTGATCATTCTCAATCGGTACCCCGTTCCTGCCTTCACCCCATACCCCCTGACTCCGCTATCCTTAAGAGCTCTATTTAGCTCTCTCTTGAATGCATTCAGAGAATTGGCCTCCACTGCCTTCTGAGGCAGTGAATTCCACAGATTTACAACTCTCTGACAGAAAAGGTTTTTCCTCATCACCGTTCTAAATGGCCTACCCCTTATTCTTAAACTGTGGCCCCTGGTTCTGGACTCCCCCAACATTGGGAACATGTTTCCTGCCTCTAACGTGTCCAACCCCTTAATAATCTTATATGTTTCGATAAGACCCCCTCTCATCCTTCTAAATTCCAGTGTATACAAGCCTAGTCGCTCCAGTCTTTCAACATATGACAGTCCCGCCATTCCGGGAATTAACCTAGTGAACCTACGCTGCACGCCCTCCATAGCAAGAATATCCTTCCTCAAATTTGGAGACCAAAACTGCACACAGTACTCCAGGTGCGGTCTCACTAGTGCCCTGTACAACTGCAGAAGGACCTCGTTGCTCCTATACTCAACTAGAGTAGATTTGATGGACTGAATGGCTCCGATCACTTATGAACTGATGACCTTATTAGTCTGCAGCTGATGCTTGTGAATGCAGGCACTGTGGAACACCTGCTCACTGCCTGTTTGCATTAATGCTCCAAGAGATGATGATTTACATTCAAGCGACCAACTCCAGGAATCGCTGGCATCTTTGGCAAGAACTACGACTGCCGTTCGAGGCAGGGCTCATTAAATACAGCTCAACGATGAACACTTTCTACCCAGTCGTAGGTTGGTATCAGACACAAAAATCTGGAGTAACCCAGCGGGCCAGACAGCATCTTTTTCACACAAAGGGTGGTGGGTGTATGGAACAAGCTGCCAGAGGAGGTAGTTGAGGCTGGGACTATCCCAACGTTTAAGAAACAGTCAGACAGGTACATGGATAGGACAAGTTTGGAGGGATGTGGACCAAGCGCTGGCAAGTGGGACTAGTGTAGCTGGGACATGTTGGCCGGTGTGGGCAAGTTGGGCCGAAGGGCCTGTTTCAACACTGTATTACTTTATAGAAAATCGGTGCAGGAAGAGGCTATTTGGCCCTATGAGCCAACACCACCATTCATTGTGATCATGTCTGATCATCCACAATCAGTAACCCATGCCTGCCTTCTCCCCATATCCCTTGATTCCACTAGCCCCTAGAGCTCTATCTAACTCTCTTTTAAATTTATCCCGTGAATTGGCCTCCACTGCCCTCTGTGGCAGAGAATTCCACAAATTCACAACTCTCTGGGTGAAAAGGTTTTTTTCTCATCCCAGTTTTAAATGGCCGCCCCTTTATTCTTAGACTTAGGTGTCTCCGTTCCCGCTGCGGCCTACCATCGGCCAAACACCTGGAGCTGGCGGTCTCCACCTGGGACCACCTGGGGCTCTGGTTCGCAGAGCCCGCGGTCCGGACTCACCATCTGCGGAGCTGGCTGCCTTCGGAGGCTGTGGTGGCGCTGTGAGTGCGGCTGCGACTCGCCTTCGGAGGCTCCGGAGGCTTCGGCCGCGGGCCACGTGGACATCGGAAGCTCGCAGGCCCCTGGGAGGGGGCCGACATCGGGAGCTCCGGCAGCGGCAGCATCTTCGCCCGCCCCGGATGGTGGGGCTTGGGTCGGCCTGGAACGTGGCAACTTCAACAGCCTGACCGCGGGAGAAGACGGCAGGGGAAGAGAAAAGACATTATGGCCTTCCATCACAGTTAGGAGGTGACTGGAGGAGACTCACTGGGATGGATGTTTCTTTTTGTTTGGTGTTGGTTTATGATTGTGTGTGTTATTGCTTATTTTTATTGCTCTTATTGTTGGACTGCGGGTAATCTTTCATTTCACTGCACATTTATGTGTATGTGACAAATAAAATCAACTACTGACTACTGACTACCCCAGGGTCTGGACTCCCCCAACATTGGGAACATGTTTCCTGCATCTAGCTTGTCCAGTCCTTTATCTTTATGTTTCTATCTCTCTGTGTCTCTCTCTCCTGAGAAAAGGAATAGGTGACATCTGAAGAACGGTCCCGACCTGAAACGTCACCCCTTCCTCCTCTCCAGAGATGCTGTCTGACCCGCAGAGTTACCCTGGCTTTTCGTTTCTGCCTTTGGTTTGAACTGGCATCTGCTGTTCCTTCCTAAGCAGGTTGGTATTCTCAAGTGTAACTCAGCCTCTGAAGTAAGAGATTTTTTTGTTGTTGCAGCTTACTGACTGGAGATGTCAATGAAACGTTCTGTTATTGCCCTTCCTGTGACCCTGGGTATCGCAGCACCGACCAACCCCACACCGAGACAGGAACTAATTCCAGGGGCAGTTGTTCAGGGGAAAATCCGGTGTATAGAATAGCTGCAATCATTGCTATTGTAGCACTACAATCTTGTGGCACAGTGGGCAGGCAGCTGCCTGCAGTTAGCCTTTCAGTTCTTTAATCAATGTGGCAACGGTGTTATTGGCATGGGGTCTAATGCTTCCACACCATAACCGTCATCCTTCCCGGACCACAACCCAGCGGAAGATCCATGTGAAAGTGACTGAACTCAACGCTCTCTCTTAATTGTGTGGGAAGGCACTGCAGATGCCGTTTGAAACTGAAGATCGACACAAAAAGCTGGAGATGAACACGCATAGGGGTGGTGAGACAAAAGGATTGGAGGGTTGCAAAGAACTGCAGGTGCCGGTTAATACGCACAAAGGACACAAAGTGCTGGAGTAACTCAGCGGAACAGACAGCGTCTCTGGCGAAAAGGAACAGGTGACCTTTCGGGCCGAGACCCTTCCTCAGACCGAGAGTCGGGGGAGAGGGAAACGAGAGGTACAGACGGTGATGTAGAGAGATATAGAACAAACGAATGAAAGATATGCCAAAAAGTGACGATGATAAAGGAAACTGGCCACTGTTAGCTGCGGGCTTGGTGAAAACGAGTTACCAACAATGAGTCTATTTTAATTGGTACTTATTAAAAAGATAATCGTTTTCTCTCTGCTGTGTATTTTTTTTAATAATCTGGTCCTTTTCAAGTATATTAATGAGCTTCCAGCATTGGAATTGCTTATTGCTCTCCTCCTGGAACAAACTATTTGTCATTGCTGGTAGGCACAAAATGCTGGAGTATCTCAGCGGGTCAGGCAGCATCTCTGGAGAGAAGGAATGGGTGACGTTTCGGGCCGAGACCCTTCTTCAGACTTCAGTCGTTGCTGGTTTTGATTTGTCCTTTGCATACCTTTCTTTCATAGAAACATAGAAAATAGGTGCAGGAGTAGACCATTCGGCCCTTCGAGCCTGCACTGCCATTCAATATGATCATGGCTGATCATCCAACTCAGTGTCCCGTACCTGCCTTCTCTCCATACCCCCTGATCCCTTTAGCCACAAGGGCCACATCTAACTCCCTCTTAAATATAGCCAATGAACTGGCCTCAACTACCTTCTGTGGCAGAGAATTCCACAGATTCACCACTCTCTGTGTGAAAAAAAACGTTCTCATCTCGGTCCTAAAAGACTTCCCCCTTATCCTTAAACTGTGACCCCCTTGTTCTGGACTTCCCCAACATCGGGAACAATCTTCCTGCATCTAGCCTGTCCAACCCCTTCATTCAATTGCTCTTTGTCTCTTTTCATACCTCTAGTTTCCCTCTCCCCAGTCTCCCAGTCTGAAGAAGACGCTCGACCCGAAACGTTTGTGTCTATCTTCCCATAAATCTGAATTTGTTTACCATCCAACATAAGATCCAGCAAACATCACGGTTACTTCACAAAATCACTTCAGACCTCTCATGGCCCTTGTTGAAGAATGTATGCTTGGTGCAGTTTGCCAAAGGTGTCAGCAGGCTCCATTGATTCATTCCATCAATAAAATAGATGATTTGTGAAAACTATTCCAGGTCCTTTTATTATCTTAAAAAAAGTGAGTGTTACAACAATATTTCTATATCCCTCAGCAACAATTTTCACTCTTAATGTTTAGATTTGCAGTCAGCCTGTCTGAGATTTTGTCACACAGGGTGAACCACCATGCTTGAAGTTCAACTTTATGAAATCTTCTCCGACCTATTTCCTTTTCTTAATCTGATCTATTCATTTGTTTCTATTATTCCGCCCCCCCCCCCCCCCCCCCCCGTTCAACTGACCAGTATTTATGAATCATAGTCATACAGCGTGGAAACAGGCCCTTCGACACAACTTGCCCACATCAACCACCATGTCCTATCTACATTCGTCCCACCTTGTCTGCATTTGGCCCACATTCCTCCAAACCTGTCCTATCCATGTGTCTGTCTGAATGTTTATTAAATGTTGCGATAGTTCCTGTCCCAACTACAGTATCTCCTCCAACAGCTCGTTCCATATTGCCACCATTCATGTGTAAAAAGTTTACCCCTCAGGTTCCTATTAAATCTTAACCCTCCTCCTCACCCTAAACCTCTGTCCTCTGGTTCTTGATTTCCCAACTCTGGGCAAGAGAGTGTGTTTACCCGATCTATTCCTCTCATGATTTTGTACACCTCGATAAAGTATACGGGTGTACATTTTCTAGTATACATTTCACGTTGTGGGCAGTTGTGACCTTGCTCCTTAATCCACGGGGAATTGAGGAATAAAGGATTGACGCGGTGATTCCCAAGGTCATAAATGATAGAAGCAGAATTAGGCCATTCGGCCCATCAAGTCTATTCCGCCATTCAATTATGGCCGATCTACCTTTCCCTCTCAAGCCCATTCTCCTGCCTTCTCCCCATAACCCCTGACACCCGTACTAATCGAGAATCTGTCAGTCTCCGCCTTCAAAATATCCATTGACTTGGCCTCCACAGCCGTCAGTGGCAATGAATTCCACAGATTCACCTCCCTCCGACTAGAGAAATTCCTCCACATCTCCTTTATAGAGGTACGTCCTTTTATTCTGATGCTGTGGCCTCTGGCCCTGGGCTCTCCCACTAGTGGAAACATCCTCTCCACATCCACTCTGTCCAGGCCTTTCACTATTCACTATTACACTGATCATTTCAGGAGAGCGTACATATTCCCGAGAAGCCCGATTATTCTATTCCACCTCCTCAGAGAAGGGAACATGTCGTTCCTTTGTGATTTGGCGTACGTTTTCAGACGGTGGAAACAATTGCTGCAAAATAAAGCCCTCACGGGAGTTAAGGCTGGGCAGTGGATGAGGCCTTGTCAATTTGAGCGCAGAGGGAAGTAAAAAATATATCTCAGACAGTTTGAATAAATTGAATATTCAGCAAGCATCTTGCATCCACTCGAGTACACAAAATCATGAGAGGAATAGACATAGACATAGACATAGAAAATAGGTGCAGGAGGAGGCCATTCAGCCCTTTGAGCCAGCACCGCCATTCATTGTGATCATGGCTGAACATGATGGCGGCGCGCACGGACGCAGCAGCTCACAGCTCTCCCTTTCGGTGCGTTTTATGTGTGTTATCTGTGTTATGTCTGTTAGTCAATTTTAGTCATGCAAATCAGGCAAATCAGGCAAATCCTACTTACAACCGCAAGGATCTTCTGATCATAGGATTCCAGTGCAATCGGGACCTTATGCGCAAATTTCCACACCCGCAAAATATACCGGAAGAGATAGCCAGGACACCGGGCTCTCCGTGGATAGTTGTCGGCGCGAACAGGCGTCGCAGGCGGAGGAGAAACAGGAAGCAAAAGCGAGGACGCCGGTCCGGTATACTTGCCAAGCTAAAGAGACAGCCACACAAACCACCGCTACCCAGCATGTTCCTCACCAACGCCAGATCCATCATCAACAAAATGGACGAACTAAAACTACAGATATCAGCAAACAAACTCGTGGAGGACTGTTGCATTCTCTTAGTAACAGAGACATGGCTTCATCCACTTATCCCAGACGGAGCCATTGAGCTAGCCGGGCGTACAGCGTTTCGTTGGGACAGAAACATCGACTCCGGTAAGAGCAAGGGGGGGGGGGGGGGGGTTATGCATTTACGTGCACAACAACTGGTGCACTAACATCCAAATCATAGATAGCCATTGTTCTCCTGATCTGGAGTTCCTAACAGTTAAATGCAGGCCTTTTTACCTTCCTCGTGAATTTACAGGGGTTATAGTAACAGCAGTCTACATCCCACCGAATGCTAACGCTAGCACAGCTTTAGGCTACCTGCTCGGTGCAATAAACTCACAACAGAGCACATATCCAGAAGCAGCCCACATCATAGCCGGGGACTTCAATCATGCAGACCTAAAGTCAGTTCTCCCGAAACTTGAACAACACATAAGATGTGCTACCAGGGGGAAAAACACACTAGACAAGGTTTATTCAAATATTAAGAAGGGTTTCAGGTCAGCACCACTACCACACCTGGGGCAGTCAGATCACCTGTCCATATTCTTAACTCCAGCATACACCCCACTCAGGAGGAAAGCTCCAGTCACCATAAAGACTGTTAAGACATGGCCTGAAGGAGCTTCCTCGCAGCTGCAGGATTGCTTCGAAAGGACCAACTGGGATATTTTTGAGGATCAGGACTTAGAGGAGTATACATCAACTGTACTCTGCTACATCCAAAACTGTGTTGACAATGTCACCGTCGACAAACGTATCCGGTTGTATCCCAATCAGAAGCCCTGGATGACGAAGGATGTCAGGTCTCTCCTCAAGGACCGTAACACCGCCTTCAGGTCTAGTGATAGAGCTCTATACAGTGCTGCTAGAACCAACCTGAAGAGAGGCATCAAGGATGCCAAAGCGTCCTACAAGAGGAAGATTGAGGACCACTTTACTAACAATGACCCACGGCGGGTATGGCAAGGCATCCAGCACATCACCAACTACAAGACCAGCAACCGCACGACTGCCGACGGCGACGCCTCGCTGGCAGAGGAACTTAACTGTTTCTTTGCTCGTTTCGAGGTGAAAGCTGCAGTGGCAGACATAACACCCTCTCCAGCACCTGACAGCAACACCTTCACTGTGCAGGAGTATGATGTTAAGCGCGTGCTCAGAGCAGTGAATCCCAGGAAAGCTGCAGGCCCCGATGGTGTGACGGGCAGAGTGCTGAGGGAATGTGCAGACCAATTATCTGAGGTCTTCACAAAAATCTTCAACCTGTCCCTTTTAAAATCCACCATCCCTCCCTGCCTGAAGTCCGCCACAATCATCCCACTGCCGAAAAAGTCTGTCATCAGCGGCCTTAACGACTACCGTCCGGTAGCACTCACACCGGTCATCACAAAGTGCTTCGAGAGACTGGTCCTGCAGCACATCAAAGCCAGCCTCCCACCCACCTTCGACCCACACCAGTTTGCCTACAGAGCAAATAGGTCTACAGGGGATGCCATCGACACTGCTCTTCACACTGCACTGACCCACCTTGAACACCAGGGGAGCTATGTGAGGATGTTCTTCCTCGACTTCAGCTCTGCCTTTAATACGGTCATCCCGAGCAGACTGGTCACCAAACTTTCTGACCTTGGATTTTCCCAAACCATCTGCCAATGGATCAAGGACTTCCTGACCAACCGCCCCCAGACCGTCAAAATAGGCCCTCACCTCTCCTCCACCATTACACTGAGCACCGGCTCACCACAGGGCTGTGTGTTGAGCCCCATCCTTTACTCCCTCTACACTCACGACTGCGCCCCCACCCATCCCACCAACACCATCATCAAGTTCGCGGATGACACGACTGTGGTTGGACTCATCTCAGAAGGAGATGAGACAGCCTATAGGGATGAAATCCAAAGGCTGGCAGCATGGTGTTCAGTGAACAATCTTGTCCTGAACTCCTCCAAAACAAAGGAACGTATAATTGACTTCAGGAAAACCAGTGTAGAATACGACCCACTCTACATCAATGGGGTCTGTGTGGAAAGGGTACCCGCTTTCAGGTTCCTGGGTACGCACATCGCAGAGGATCTTACCTGGTCTATCAACACCATCACCACAGTAAAGAAGGCACAGCAGAGACTCCACTTCCTGAGGATCCTCAGGAAAACCAACCTGCAGGAGAAGCTCATGATGTCCTTCTATCGCTGCTCCATCGAGAGTGTGCTGGCATACTGTATAACCACATGGTATGCCAGCTGCTCAGAAAAGGACAGGAAGGCCCTTCAGAGGGTCATCACAACGGCCCAGAAGATCATCGGCTGCTCACTGCCCTCCCTGGAGCACCTGTTCAGCCTACGCTGCCTCAGTAGAGCAGGCAAAATAATAAAAGATCCATCCCACCCCGGCCACCGTCTGTTTGTTCATCTGCCCTCTGGTCGACGTTTCAGGTCGATCAAATCCCGAACAAACAGACTTAAGAACAGTTTTTACCCCAGGGCCATACGAGAACTGAACACTACCTTCTGCACTACGCAACACTGTTAAAAAATCTTTGTACTTAATATAATTGTATTTATTTGTTTTTGCATTTATTGCATATATGTTTGTATGCACCGTCAGGATTGGCTATTTTTTAATTTCGTTGTACTCGTTGCAATGACAATAAATGAATATTATTATTATTATTATTATTATAATAACCCGTGCCTGCCTTCTCCCCATATACCTTGATTCCACTAGCCCCTAGAGCTCTATCTAACTCTCTCTTAAATGCAGCTGCGGCTCACCGGCAGTCTCTCTGTCTTTCTTTTGTTTTTTTTGTCTATTGTCATCGTTTAATGTACGTTTTGTTCTATTTTTAACTCTGTGTATGTGGGGGGGTGGTGGGGGGTTGGGGGAAACCTTTTTTCTAATCTCTTCCTCAACGGAGATGCGACCTTTACCGTGTCGTATCTCCGTTCGTGCTACGGCCTAACATCGTGGAGTCGGCGGCCTCCAGCTGGGATCGACCTTGAAGACTCCGGTCGCAGGGCCTGGACTTACCATCTCGGAGGCTTCGGCCGTGGGCCCTGCAGACCGCAACATCGGGAGCTCGCAGGTCCCTGGCTGGCGACCGGTTTTTGGGAGCTCCAGCCATAGCAGCTTCGACCGCCCCGAAGCGCGAGGTACGATCGACCCGCTCGCACGCCCTTCATCGCCCCGCGTGGCCCGGCCGCAGCACTTTCCATCGCCCGGTGGGGGCTCAGGACTTTCATCGGCCTGCTCGGCTCGGCTCGGCCCTGGGACTTTCCATCGCCCAGTGGGGACTCAGGACTTTCATCGGCCTGCTCGGCTCGGCCCTGGGACTTTCCATCGCCCGGTGGGGGCTTCAAAAAGTTGGGAGCCTCGATCACCTCGTGGCACCACGGGAGAAGAATGAGGAGGAGATAAGACTTTTCTTTGCCTTCCATCACAGTGAGGGTATGCCTGGAGCAATCGCTGTGATGGCTGTTTGTGTAAAAATCTGTATCTGTGTGTCCTGTGCTTTTTGTTGTCTACTGCCGGACCCTGACGTGAGAGGACGCTGGCGTTGTTTATTCGCCGCTTTTCCGTCAGGATAGTTTGTCTGTTTGTTTTTATGTTGATTGTTTATGTAAAGCGCTTTGAGCACCTGATAAGGCGCTATATAAAATAAATGCTTATTATTATTATTATTATTATTAAATCCATCCAGTGATTTGGCTTCCACTGCCCTCTGTGGCAGAGAATTCCACAAATTCACAACTCTCTGGGTGAAAAAGGTTTTTTCTCACCTCAGTTTTAAATGGCCTCCCCTTTATTCTAAGACTGTGGCCCCTGGTTCTGGACTCGCCCAACATTGGGAACATTTTTCCTGCATCTAGCTTGTCCAGTCCTTTTATAATTTTATATGCTTCTATAAGATCCCCTCTCATCCTTCTAAACTCCAATGAATACAAGCCTAGTCTTTCCAATCTTTCCTCATGACAATCCCGCCATCCCAGGGATCAATCTCGTGAACCTACGCTGCACTGCCTCAATTACAAGGATGTCCTTCCTCAAATTAGGAGACCAAAACTCCAGATGGGGTCTTACCAGGGCCCTGTACAACTGCAGAAGAACCTCTTTACTCCTATACTGAAATCCTCTCATTATGAAGGCCAAGATGCCGTTAGCTTTCTTCACTGCCTGCTGTTCCTGTATACAATAGATTGTATACAAAATCATGAGAGGAATAGATCGGGTAGATGCACAGAGTCTTTTACCCAGAGTAGGGGAATCGAGGACAAGAGGACATAGGTTCAAGGTGAAGGGGAAAAGATCTAATAGGAATCCGAGGGGTACCTTTTTCACACAGAGGGTGGTGGGTGTGTGGAACAAGCTGCCAGAGGAGGTAGTTGAGGCTGGGATTATCCCATCATTTAAGAAACAGTTAGACAGGTACATGGATAGGACAGGTTTGGACATGGACTAAGCGCAGGCAAGTGGGATTAGTGTAGCTGGGACATTGTTGGCCAGTGTGGGCAAGTTGGGCCAAAGGGCCTGTTTCCACACTGTATCACTCTATGACTCTAATTGCAATGTCACCTACAGGTAAAATAAACCTTGATGTAGGCTTTTAAATCAGGATCCATTCTCAGTCAAATGTGCAATATTGTAAACTCTGGATCTTCTAATTCAAATTATGTTTACCAGAATGTTGCCTGGATTGGCTGGTTTCAACTACAAGGAGACGCTGGATAAACGTGGATTGTTTTCTCTGAAACATCGGAGGCTGAGGGGAGACGATAGAAATATGTAAAGTTATGGGAGGCATAGATAGGGTAGAGAACCATAAATTACAGCACGATACGATGGAACTTTATTTCTCCCAGGAGGGAAATTGATCAACCGGGGGGGGGGGGGGGATTTTTAGATTTAGATTTAGATTTAGAGATACAGCGCGGAAACAGGCCCTTCGGCCCACCGAGTCCGCGCCGCCCAGCGATCCCCGCACATTAACACTATCCTACACACACTGGGGACAATTTAAAAAAAAACATTTACCCAGTCAATTAACCTACAAACCTGTACGTCTTTGGAGTGTGGGAGGAAACCGAAGATCTTGGAGAAAACCCACGCAGGTCACGGGGAGAACGTACAAACTCCGTACAGATGGCGCCCGTAGTCAGGATCGAACCTGAGTCTACGGCGCTGCATTCGCTGTAAGGCAGCAACTCTACCGCTGCGCCACCGTGCCACAGAGTCTACTGACTGATTACATCACGGCCTGGTTTGGCAACTCGAACGGCCAGGAACTAATGAGACCACAGACCAAAGTCGAGAACAGTTACTGACCTCCCCTCCATCAAAGGGTTCTATAGGAGGCTCTGCCTCAAAAAGGTGGCTAACATCATGAAAGACACACGCCACCCTGCCCATGCTCTCCTTTGACTACCACCATCAGGAAGAAGGTACAGGAACCTGAAAACTACCAGGTTCAAGAACTGCTTCATCCCAGCAACCAACAGGCTCTTGAACACTAACCTCAGCAACTGTGAACCTCTATGGACGTTGTCTTTGGCTGCACTACAGAGTTTAATTTTAGCACTATCATGGTTACCTAGTATTACAAGTTATTAATCTATTGCATTATTGATTATTACACATTTATCTGTGCATTAGGGTTAGGGTTCCATCAGCATACTGGCCTTTCTGTCCTGGGCCTCCTCCAATAGACAATAGACAATAGGTGCAGGAGTAGGCCATTCAGCCCTTCGAGCCAGCACCGCCATTCAATGTGATCATGGCTGATCATTCTCAATCAGTACCCCGTTCCTGCTTTCTCGCCATACCCCCTGACTCCGCTATCCTTAAGAGCTCTATCTAGCTCTCTCTTGAATGTATTCAGAGAATTGGCCTCCACTGCCCTCTGAGGCAGAGAATTCCACAGATTCACAACTCTCTGACTAAAAAAGTTTTTCCTCATCTCTGTTCTAAATGGCCTACCCCTTATTCTTAAACTGTGGCCCCTGGTTCTGGACTCCCCCCCAACATTGGGAACATGTTTCCTGCCTCTGACATGTCCAACCCCTTAATAATCTTATACATTTCGATAACATCCACTGTCAGAGTGAGTGAGGCCCAGCGCAAATTGGAGGAACAGCTCCTCATATTTCGCTCGGGCAGCTTACAACCCAGTGATTATGAATATTGATTTCTCTAACTTCAAGTAGCCATTGCTGTCCCTCTCTCTCCATCCCCCCCCCCCCCCCCATCCTAGTTCTCCCACCAGTCTGACTGTCCTCCTGATTAAATTTCATCCTTACAAGCCCCCTTATCTCCTTCCCCAAGAGAACAATGATCTATTTCACATTTTCCTTGGACTTCGCCCCTTGATATCTCGTTTTCACACCTTACCCTTCCATATCTCTGAGTCTCCCTCTCCCCTGACTCTCCGTCCCTCCCGCTTCCCAGTTCCCTGACCAGTCTGACTGTTCCCCCCCCGATTACATTGTTTCTCTGTTGTGTAGGAAAATAACTGCAGGTGCCGGTACAAATCGAAGGTATCACAAAATGCTGGAGTAACTCAGCAGGTCAGGCAGCATCTCAGGAGAGAAGGAATGGGTGACGTTTCGGGTCGAGACCCTCAGTCTGAAGAAGGGTCTCGACCCGAAAAGTCACCCATTCCTTCTCTCCTGAGATGCTGCCTGACCCGCTGAGTTACTCCAGCATTTTGTGTTACCTTTGCTACTCTCTTTGCTTTGTTGTCACCTACTCCTCGCTAACAATGATCTATTCTACAATTTTCCTTGATCCTCATCTCTTTTGATCTCTTACATTTCCTTACCTCTGTAACTCCCTTTCCCCTGATGTTTCGTCTGAAGAAGGGTCTCGACCCCAAAACATAACCCATTCCTTCTATCCAGTGATGCTGCCTGCCCCGCTGAGTTACTCCAGCATTTTGTGCCTACCTTCATTATAGCAGAGACCTGTTAAGGTGCAGCATGTAAGAATCTCACTGTTCCACTTTGGCGACAGATGACAATTAAACACGTGTACGAAAGAACTGCAGACGCTGGTTTTAAATCGAAGGCAGACACAAAATGCTGGAGTAACTCAGCGGGACTGATTGAGAATGATCAGCCATGATCACATTGAATGGAGGTGCTGGCTCGAAGGGCCGAATGGCCTCCTCCTGCACCTATTGTCTATTGTCTATTGACCAGGCAGCATCTTTGGAGAGAAGGGAATGAGTTACTCCAACATTTTGTGTCTACCTTCTGACAATTAAACACTCTTGACTCACAAAGACCCAGAACTCGAGAAGCAGAGCTTCTAAGTATTGTTTTGACATTCAACAAGGTTGTTCCTGTCCAACGATGGCAAGATGACAAGCCCTTTATCCCCATCACACCCAGGAGGTCTTTCTGGTCGGTGTTTATTTCTGCCTAATGGCCTGTCTATATTAAAAGAGAAACGACAAAAAACTCAACCTGACGTTATGACAGCTCTGGGAGGGATGGATTGTTGAAGTGCCACTTGGTACAAAAATGGAAGGTGAAGACAGATTGCTGGGATGTAGCAATCAGTACAAATGCAGCTTGTCTACCGCATAAATACAAACATTATGTTTCTCCAGTCTGTGCGCATGCAAGAGCTTCCTTCTACATGAATGAATATTTTCTTTCTGCATCAGTTGGACCAAAAGTAATCAATCTGAGTAAGTGCAGCAACAATTTTAAAATGTAAAGATTCTGCAGGTACCAAGATTTCAAAGGATCAATCAGAAACAGTCTAGAATAGGACTACAATTTCCGTAACTTACAGAAAAATGTGTGCAAGGGTTGAAAAGTGTACGGATCGCCTAGGTTTATTGAGGTTAGAAATTCAAGTCATGCCTCGTGCATGAAGTGAATGTTAATTCTTTTGTAATAATGGGTTTGCTACATGCCGCAGAGGTACTTCATATTCTGCTTTTGAGTTCGGAGTTATTTACAGCCACCACCCTTTGGGACATATGTATTTTGTCCTGGTTGCCCATGTCATGTAGATGAGCTCAAGCAATTATTTTGGATACTGAAGTTAAGGCTCATAGTTTTTTTTTTAATGGCCAATTAGAGGGCTCGAGAGAGAGAGAGCTTGGCCAACTTAGCCCGTACTCAACACTGGGAACAGGGCAAAGATGGCCTCATGCTCTCCTCACCGGTCACGGTGGCGCAGCGGTAGAGTTGCTGCCTTACAGCGAATTCAGCGCCGGAGACCCGGGTTCGATCCTGACCACGGGTGTTGTCTGTACGGAGTTTGTACGTTCTCCCCGTGATCTGCGTGGGTTTTCTCCGAGATCTTCGATTTCCTCCCACACTCCAAAGTCGTACAGGTTTGTAGTTTAATTGGCTTGGTAAACGTAAAAATTGTCCCTAGTGGGTGTAGGATAGTGTTAATGTGCGGGGATCGCTGGTCGGCGCGGACCCAGTGGGTCGAAGGGCCTGTTTCTGCGCTGTATCTCTACACTAAACTAAACTAAACTTAAGATCTTTTAATTGATGATCTGTGGCTCAGGAAGAAGCATGTCCACAGTTGCCTCTACGTTTCTGACTCTCACCGCTCCCCTTGCCTGGTCTCTGCTGCTCCACCTCTCATCAGCCACATTCCCCCGAGCCACCCATTGCCTGCCCGCCCCTGCCTCACCCCTCCCACTGTGTAGGAAGGAACTGCAGGTGCCGGTTTACACCGAAGATAGACACACAATGCTGGGGTAACTCAGCGAGTCAGGCGGCATCTCTGGAGAAAAGGAATAGGTGGCGGTTTCGGGTCGAGACCCTTCTGTAGGCAAATGGCATTTGTGCAGATGGGCAAAATGGTTGGAATGGTGGTTGGGCTGAAGGCTCTGATTCTTGCTGCCTGACTTTATGCCTCTACTTTATGCCAGTGCGGGATTTACACTGTGTACAGGAGTTACAGAAGCTAACTTAAACCCTGTCCGATCAGTCAGATTTTCTTCAGAAGATAGATACAAAAAGGTCTGAAGAAGGGTCTCAACCCGAAACGTCACCCATTCCTTCTCGCCAGAGATGCTGCCCGTCCCGCTGAGTTTCTCCAGCTTTTTGTGTCTATCTTCAGTTTAAAACAGCATCTGTAGTTCCTTCCTACACAGATTTTCTTCAGTTTAGTTTAGAGATACAGCACGGAAACAGGCCCTTCGGCCCACCGAGTCCGCGCCGACCAGCTATCTTCACACCCTGACACTATCCTACACACACTCAGGACAATTTACACTTATACCAAGCCAATTAGCCTGCAAACCTGCACGTCTTCGGAGTGCGGGAGGAAACCGGAGCTGCTGGAGAAAACCCACGCAGGTCACGGGGAGAACGTGCAAACTCCGTGCACACAGCACTTGTAGTCAGGATGGAACCCGGGTCTCTGGCGCTGTGAGGCAGCAACTCTACTGCAACTCCAATATTAAGGGTTCAGATTGTATTCATCCAAAGATAATTATGATGTTGGCCTGGTAAAATAGAAAATTGCATGGCACATAGAGTGGGATGCTGTGAAGAGCTCTTGCTGCTAAACTGAGATAAGATCACAGGGCACAATTGGAAAATCAGTCTCGAGCAATAGAGACTGTTAGATTTCTGAGATGAACATCCATTACTGAGCACATTATAAAGCTTCCTAACCCGGGGAGATTATCGACAATAAAAGGTGCGCATGACTTGTCCATCATCAGAGCCTTATTCGATTTATGAAGATCAAACAAGCAGTGGCATTTTATTGTATCCATCTGGAGAGGCAAGATAGACTAAACCTTTCTCGTTCGCCATTGCCTTCCCTCGCCACTGTCACCATTTTTCCAAGAGCAATTGTCTTCGAAACCACATTAATGAGTGACGCGGATTAATACTTTAGCTGCTGAATTAAACTTACTAATAAAAGCTTTTTACATAATGAAACTTACCGGCACTAGCAATTACTGTGCACTTTTATGCCTAATGGACAGGATGAGTCTGTAGCAAAGCATTTGACTATAACGGATACACATGAAATGGGAGCAAATGTAGGTCATACAGCCCCTTGAACCTGTTCTGTCAATCCATAAGATCTTGACTGAAATTTTACATTAGCTATAACTTCATAAATTCACGTTATAGGAGCAGAACTAGGCCATCCAGCTCATTATGTCTAAACCGCCATTCAATCATGGCTGATCTATCTCTCCCTCCTAACCCCATTCTCCTGCCTTCTCCCCATAATCCTTGACACCCGTACTAATCAAGAATCTATCTATCTCCGCCTTAAGAATATCCATTGACTTGGCCTCCACAGCCATCTGTGGGAATGAATTCCACAGATTCACCACCCCCGTCTAAAGAAATTCCTCCTCATCTCCTTTCTAAATGTACGTCCTTTTATTCCGAGGCTATCGCCTCTAGTCCTAGACTCTCCCACTCATGGAAACATCCTCTCCACATCCACTCTACCCGGGCCTTTCAATATAAGTTCCAGCCTTATTCCTTCTGGCTAAATTCACACAGAGTCCAAAATTATATCAGTCATATTCTTGAATTCACTCAATAATTGAGCATTCACAATAATCCCAAAGGTTTATGAGCCTTTGAGAGAAGACATTTCCCTTCATCCTCTTTCTAAATGGCCCACCACTTATTCTGAAACTGAGATAGATAACCCATCAGACAGTGCATGATTTTTTAATGCGCTATGAGTCCCCATTTGTGTATAAATTCAATTACAAATAGAATATTATTGCACACCTTATGCAAGCTGTGATGCTGAGTTACACAGTTACATGGATGCACCACGTATGTACCTAAAGCATCAGGGAACACGCAATACATCAATTGGCATGCAGGCTTGTTTGATATCTACCTCTCCTTAGAAGATATAAATCTAGATTGTGTATATATTTCTAAATATATATATATATATTTATATAGATATACACAAAACGTACAAAGTGAGAAATTCTGGGAATACATTTATTAAGTTTAGTTTTAGTTGAGAGATTGGGCAGCACAGTGGTAGAGCTGCTGCCTTGCACTGCTAGAGACCCAGGTTCGGTCCTGACTATGGGTGCTTGTCTGTATGGAATTTTGTACATTCTCCCCATGGGTTTTCTCTGAGATCTTCGGTTTCCTCCCACACTCCAAAGATGTGCAGGATTGTAGGTTAATTGGCTTGGTGTAAATGTGTAAGTGTGTGTAGTAGGCTGGTAGTGTTAATGTGCAGGGATCGCTGGGCAGCGTGGACTCGGAGGGCCGAGAGGCTGTTTCAAAAGACAATAGGCAATAGGTGCAGGAGGAGGCCATTCGGCCCTTCGAACCAGCACCGCCATTCAATGTGATCATGACTGATCATTCTCAATCTCAATCAGTACCCCGTTCCTGCCTTCTCCCCATACCCCCTGACTCCGCTATCCTTAAGAGCTCTATCCAGCTCTCTCTTGAATGCATTCAGAGAATTGGCCTCCACTGCCTTCTGAGGCAGAGAATTCCACAGATTCACAACTCTCTGACTGAAAACGCTTTTTCCTCATCTCAGTTCTAAATGGCCTACCCCTTATTCTTAAACTGTGGCCCCTTGTTCTGGACTCCCCCAACATTGGGAACATGTTTCCTGCCTCTAACGTGTCCAACCCCTTAATAATCTTATACGTTTCGATAAGATCCCCTCTCATCCTTCTAAATTCCAGTGTATACAAGCCTAGTCGCTCCAGTCTTTCAACATATGACAGTCCCGCCATTCTGGGAATTAACCTAGTAAACCCACGCTGCACGCCCTCAATAGCAAGAATATCCTTCCTCAAATTTGGAGAACAACACTGCACACAGTACTAAACTGCACTGTGTCACTAAGCTAAAGACTAAACCATACAGCATGGAAATGGGCCCTTCGGCCCACTGAGTCCATGCTGACCGTTGATCAACCATTCACACTGGTTTATATTGTGACACTTTCTCATCCACTCCCTGCACGTAAGGGGCATGTTTTATAGTCGCCACTTGTCCTCCTGTCGCTAGCAGAAGTGACCATTTCTGCTGGACATCATGTTGGCTCAGCTGTTTGCAGCAAGGTGAGATGGCGAGAGTTCAAGATCTGCGTGTTCCTGTTGGTGTGAAGGACCAGGGCGGCAGGAGAAGGGAACCCTGGATGACAAAGAGATATCGAGAGAGAGAAGGAATGGGTGACGTTTCGGGTCGAGACCTTCCTTCAGACGTGAGGGGTCTCGACCCGAAACGTCACCCATTCCTTCTCTCCAGAGATGCCGCCTGTCCTGCTGAGTTACTCCAGCTTTTTGTGCCTATCTTCAGATTAAACCAGCATCTGCAGCTCCTTACTACCCAAAGAGATATCGAGACTCTGGTTTAGAAAAAGAAGGAGGCATGGGTCTGGGACAGACAGATGGAATCATGTGAATCCCTGGAGGAATAAGAGGGAAACTATCTTCTTAGAGATACCATGTGGAAGATATCTTTCGTGTGAAAGGTTCTTTGAGATACCTTTCCCCTCAGAGTCAGTGCCAACTAATGATCACCAGTAAACTAGTTCTACCCTACACACTAGGGGCAATTTACACAAGCCAATTAACCTACATCTTTGGAATCTGAGAGGAAACCGGAGTACCCGGAGAAATCCCACGCGGTTACAGGAATAACATGCAAACTCTGTACAGACAGCATCCATAGTCAAGCTCAAAGCCGGGTCTCTAGCGCTGTGAGGCAGCAACTCTACCGCTGCGACACCATGCCATCCCTTCCTTTACCTTCTCTTCTTCTGAAGACAAACTTGCATTTCCCTCTTCCTCTGTTCCAGCCTGGAAAAAGTTCACTGTTTCTCCTTCCATAGACGCTGCTTGACTTGCTGTGTGCTTCCAGAATTTTCTGTTTAAGTTTCACCTGAGCTTTAAGTGTCCACAAAATTACATCTGGAGAGAGCATTGTTCTTTGGAGAGAAATCAAAGCCCTGAGCGTAGCCATGACAACTGAAAAAAGTAAGAACGTTGTGGCAACGTGTTGCTTCAAGTTTCTGAGCACTCACATTTCGGAGGACCTAACATGGTCCACTAACACTGCTGCGCTGGTCAAGAAGGCACAGCAAAGACTGTTCGACTTAAGAACACTGAAAAAGTCTGGTCTACCCCAACAGCTGCTGACGACATTCTACCGCTGCACCATAGAGAGCATCCTAACGCATGGCATCCCTGTGTGGTACCTCAGCTGCACGGAGGCAGAGAGGAAAGCTCTTCAGCGGGTAGTCCATAGAGCTCAGAGGACCATCGGAACACAGCTACCAGCCTTGGAGGGCATCTACAACACACGATGCCTCAGAAAAGCCACCAGCATCCACAAAGCCTCTTCACACCCCTGCAACAGTCTGTTTGAACTTCTACCATCGGGCAGACGATACAAGGCCTTCTACGCCCGCACCTCCAGACTCAGGAAGAGCTTCATCCCCAGGGCCATAGCTGCTATGAACCGGTCCTGCTGAGCCGGATGGTCACATCGCACAGTGATCCGGCACAGATCTACTTGCACTTTATTCTGTTTTAAAACTGTTCTAATTTGTTTCATTGGGTTGTTTAAATGAATACTGACTAGCTAATTAATTTATTGCATCGTATGGGAGGCGCATTCCCAATCTCGTTGTACCCCTGTACAATGACAATAAAGATATATTGTATTGTATTGTATTGTATCCAATGGTCTGAACCCACTCGGTGAAGTTCATAGCTTCTAGGAACAGAATTAGGCCATTTGGCCATCAAGCCGACTGTGCCATTCAATCATGGCTGATCTATCTTTCCCTCTCAACCCCATTCTCCTGCCTTCTCCCCACAATCCCTGACACCCGTATTAATCAAGAATCTATCTATCTTCGCCTTAAGAATATCCATTGACTTGGCCTCCACAGCCATCTGTGGGAATGAATTCCACAGATTCACTACCCTCTGACAAAATAAATTCCTCCTCATCTCCTTTCTAAAGGTACTGTATGTCCTTTTATTCTGAGGCTGTGGCCTCTGGTCCTAGACTCTCCCACTAGTGGAAACATCCTCTCCACATCCACTTTATCAAGGCCTTTCACTATTCGGTAAGTTTCAATGAAGACCCCCCTCCTCATCCTTGTAAACTCTAGCGTGTCAAACGCTCATGGTGTGTTAACTTTAGGCCCATGGTACGCTGAATTGGCAATGCAGCAGCCAGCAGTTAGCGTAGTGTGACGCTCATTAAAGTGCTCGATGTTGGTGGATCACTCACCTCGTGGAAAGTTTTGGAATTTTATTCACTAAAATAATGATGTCAGCTGTCGGATTCTCATAAAAATTCAACCCGACCCCCTGCGAGAAGGGAACATGTCGTTCCTTTGTGATTTGGCTTACGTTTTCAGACGGTGGAAACAATTGCTGCAAAATAAAGCCCTCACGGGAGTTAAGGCCGGGCAGTGGATGAGGCCTTGTCAATTTCAGCGTAGAGGGAAGTAAAAAACAGGTTGAATAAATTGAATATTCAGCAAGCATCTTGCACCCACTCAAGTACACAAAATCATGAGAGGAATAGATTGGGTAGATGCACAGTCTTTTACCCAGAGTAATAATAATGCATTACATTTATATAGCGCTTTTCATACACTCAAAGACGCTTTACAGGGATTTAAAGAACATAGGGAAGTGAATAAATAGATAAATAAGTAAACGAACAGAGAAAGGAGACAGAAGGTGAGGTGACCTTCAGTGGTTGAAGGCAGTACTGAACAGGTGAGACTTCAGTGATGTTTTGAATGTGGTGAGTGAGGAGGAGTCTCTGACGGTTTGGGGTAGTGAGTTCCATAGGGTGGGAGCAGCGATGGAGAAAGCCCTGTCCCCCCAGGATCTGAGTTTGGTCCGGATGTGGGGGGATAGGAGATTGGCAGCAGCAGAGCGGAGGGTGCAGGTGGGAGTGTGCCTGTGGAGGAGGTCAGTCAGGTAGGATGGGGCCAGGTTATGGAGGGCTTTGTAGGTCATGAGGAGGATTTTGTACTGGATTCTCTGGGGGATGGGGAGCCAGTGGAGTTTGTAAAGGACGGGGGTGATATGGTCACGGATCGGGGTGTGGGTGAGTAGACGGGCAGCGGAGTTTTGAATGTATTGAAGTTTACTGATGATTTTTGAAGGTGCGCCATAGAGGAGGCTGTTGCAGTAGTCCAGACGGGAGGTGATGAAGGCGTGGATGAGGGTTTCTGCAGCTGTGAAGGAGAGGGATGGACGGAGACGGGCAATGTTTTTGAGGTGGAAGAAGGCTGTCTTTCTGATGTGTTTGATGTGTTTGTCGAAGGAGAGGGTTTGATCAAAGATGATTCCAAGATTCCGGATGTGAGGGGAGGTGGATACTGGGAGACCATCAATATTGAGGATGAAGTTTTGGGTGGATTTGGTGAGTGTTTTTGGACCAATGATGATGATTTCAGATTTGTTGCAGTTGAGTTTGAGGAAATTTGATTGAAGCCAAGATTTTATTTCAGTGATGCAGTTTGTCAGTGTAGAGTGTGTGGTGGTGGAGATTGACTTGGTGGAGATGAGGAGCTGGATATCATCGGCGAAGCAGTGGAATCAGTAGGGGAATCGAGGACCAGAGGACATAGGTTCAAGGTGAAGGGGAAAAGATCTAATAGGAATCCGAGGGGTAACTTTTTCACACAGAGGGTGGTGGGTGTATGGAACAAGCTGCCAGAGGAGGTAGTTGAGGCTGGGACTATCCTAACGTTTAAGAAACATGGATAGGACAGCTTTGGAGGGATATGGACCAAGTGCGGGCAAGTGGGACTAGTGTAGCTGCGACATTGTTGGCCGGTGTGGGCGAGTTGGGCCGAAGGGCCTGTGTCCACGCTGTATCAATCTATGACTCTATGACTCTATATCCTGTAAAATAAATAGCGTGCCCAGACCTTCCAATATTAAAATAGGTTTTCCAATTGGACTCCTGATTTAGGTTAGTTTTGGCTTAGAGATGCAGCGTGGAAACGAGCCCTTCGGCCCATCAGGTCCACACCGATCACCCACACACTCGCTCTATCCCGGGAAACTTGCAACAGTTTACCGAAGCAAATTAACCTACAAACCCGCACGTCTTTGGAATGTGAGTGGAAAACCCGGAGAAAACCCACGCAGTCACAGGGAGAATCTTCTGTACTATTCTATGTTCCACACAGGAGCTTGAAAGCTCTGACATCCAGACCTAAAGGTAAATTCTTCCCCACTGCTTTCCAACTCCTGAATCAATCCCCTCTTTCACACCCCATTCACGTAGTCTTACTCTCAATCCCTATCTCATTGGATATTCTGCTGTGTTACTTCAATATTGGTTTTGCCCGTGCCATTACTGTGTTTTTGCATTCCGCAGTTTTGCATTCGGATTTTTTTCTGTGAGCTTCGTGTGAATGAGCAATGTGATTGCATCCTGCTACAAATGACCATAAACAAATCTAAAACCTGTAACCTGTAATCATCAGTGCATCAGATGAGATTCTAGTTTAGTTTAGTTTAGAGATACAGCATGGAAACAGGCCATTCGGCCCACCGAGTCCATGCTGACCAGCAATCCCCGCACAGTAACACCATCCTGCACTCAAAACGCTGGAGTAACTCACAGCGGGACAGGCAGCATCTCTGGAGCAAAGGAATGGGTGACGTTTCAGGTCGAGACCCTTCTTCAGACTATTTAGGGATAAGGGAAACAAGAGATATAGATAATGATGTAGAGAGAACATTATCTAAACAGTTAACAATGGCCTGTTTCCTTTATCATCGTTACCTTTTTGCATCTTTCATTCTTTGTTCTTTATCTCTCTACATCATCATCTATGCCTTTGGTTATTCCCCTATCCCTAACCAGTCTGAAGAAGGGTCTCAACCCAACACATCACCCATTCCTTCTCTGCAGAGATGCTGAGTTACTCCAGCATTTTGTGTCTATCCTCGGTTTAAACCAGCATCTGCAGTTCCTTCTTACACACCCGATCCTACACACACTGGGGACAATTTACAATTTCGCCAAGCCAATTAATCTACAATCCTGTACATCTTTGGAGTGTGGGGGGAAACTAGAGATCCCAGAGAAAACCCACGCAGGTCACGGGGAGAACGTACAAACTCCGCACATACAGCGGCCGCAGTCAGGATCGAACCCGGGTCCCTGGTGCTGTAAGGCAGCAACTCTACCGCTGCGCCACCGTGCCATCAACGGATTTCACTCAGGTGGCTAAAGGAGCCATGAAACACAAATGTGCTTTTTAAATACATTGCAAATGCGAGTATTTAATTAGGAAACTTGGTCAGCGACTCTGCAGTCACGTCCACCCCAGATAATTAGTTTGATTAGCATTTCAGTCATCGTGTGCTAAGTTAGCGTGAGAAATGAAGACAAGTGCAAAAGCCGGCAAATCGACTGGGATCATTACAGCACCACACGGCTCCTACTAGTCTTCACACAGGATAATATTAAAATTAGTTGTAAATATAGTTGTGCAGACTATAATGCAAATAACACAGATGGTTAGAGTCTTGCTGCGTGCAAGGCTGATGGAAACAGAGACATCTGGGCCTTTCCACAGGGAATTGGACAGGCACTTAAAGGGAATATTTTGCAGGGCTATAGAGAATGCACAAGGGAACAGGTTGCTCTACAAGGATGGTCCAAATGAGCTCTTTCCCGAACAAGTCTGGGCGGCACAGTATAGTTGCTGCCTTACAGCGCCAGAGACCCGGGTTCGATCCTGACTACGGGTGCTGTCTGTATGGAGTTTGCACGTTCTACCCGCTGGAATTTAGAAGATTGAGGTGGGATCTTATAGAAACTTACAAAATTCTTAAGGGGTTGGACAGGCTAGATGCAGGAAGATTGTTCCCGATGTTGGGGAAGTCCAGAACAAGGGGTCACAGTTTAAGGATAAGGGGGAAGTCTTTTAGGACCGAGATGAGAAAGTTTTTTTCACACAGAGAGTGGTGAATCTGTGGAATTCTCTGCCACAGAAGGTAGTGAGGCCAGTTCATTGGCTATATTTAAGAGGGAGTTAGATGTGGCCCTTGTGGCTAAAGGAATCAGGGGGTATGGAGAGAAGGCAGGTACGGGATACTGAGTTGGATGATCAGCCATGATCATATTGAATGGCGGTGCAGGCTCGAAGGGCCGAATGGCCTACTCCTGCACCTATTTTCTATGTTTCTATGTTTCTACCCGTGACCTGCGTGGGGTTTCTCCGAGATCTTCGGTTTCCTTCCACACTCCAAAGACGTACAGGTTTGTAGGTTAATTGTACTAATGTAAGCCAATTTACATTGGACAGTGTTAATGTGCGGGGATCGCTGGTCGGCGCGGACTCGGTGAAACTAAGCTAAACTAAACTAATCTGCAGTTCCTGTGCCTCGTGACCCATCACTTAATGCTTCAGCTGAAGACAATGCTAACCTCCAACAAGCCTGAGTAAAGGCCTCGATGATTCTGGAAGGATTGGATCAGAAGTAGGGAGGAAGTGTCACGTAAGCGAATGGTTTGACAAGAGAACACATAGTTTTGGGTAAAAGTAAGTGCAGGGGAAAGAAAAAAAAAATCACTATTTAAAGATTAAAGAAAGTAGCTGGTCAAACTTTATTCCTTAAATACTAATTTGTGTTCAATTTAACATTATCCATCTGAATAGAATTAATATAACCTGTCAGTATGTGCTGGTAATTTGACAGTAATGAGTACAGATAATCAACATTAATTACCTGGAATGATGGGTGAAAACTGTCATTATGGCAGTAATTTTGATAAATGGCAGGTTCTAAATATGCAATTTGCTTAATAGCTTCAAATTAATGCCTGTAGTTATTTTAATGAAAATAATCCAATTCAGAGCAGAGCTGTATTCAACGCGTCTGAGGAGCATTAACAAATGGGAACAAAATCTTTCTCCCAGCACTTTGCTCCACTTTGTCAAAATCCTCATTTAAGCATCCACTCAGGCCTTTCCTGTCAGCGAGACACAAGAAAGCTGGAGTAACTCAGCGGGTCAGGCAGCATCTCTGGCGAAAAGGGAGCAGGTGACGTTTCGGGTCGGTTCAGTCAGTTCAGTTTATTGTCACTGTGTGCATGTAGGAAGGAACTGCTGGATGCTGCTTTGAACCGAAGACAGACACGAAATGCTGGAGTCACTCAGCGGGACGGGCAGCATCTCTGGAGAGAAGGAATGGGCGACGTTTCGGGTCGAGACCCCTCTTCAGACTCAGTCGCAGGCTGTGATAATTCGACGAGGAAGCGCCGATGTGAACAAAGAGGGACCTGATGTGGGGGGGGGGGCACCATGAAGTGGAAGTGGCGGCGCCTAACGGCTGCGGCTCGCTAGCAGTCTGTTCGTCTTTTTTCCTTTTTTTTTTGTTGTGTGTCGGTGTTGGGATGGTTTTTGTTTTTTTTGGTTGTGTATGTGTGGGGGGTGGTGGTGTGGGTGGGGGGGGGGGGTGGTTAGAACCTTTCTCTTTTAGGTCTCTTCCTCACGGCGCGGGGTGCAGCTCGGCCGTGGGGCCTTTCATCGCCCGGTGCGGCTCGGCCGCTGGACTTAACATCGCCCGGCGCAGCTCGGCCGCTGGACTTAACAGTGCCCGGTGCGGCTCGGCCGCGGGGCCTTCCATCGCCCGGTGCGGCTCGGCCGCGGGGCCTAACATCGCTGGTGCGGCTCGGCCGCTGGACTTAACAGTGCCCGGTGCGGCTCGGCCGCGGGGCCTAACATCGCTGGTGCGGCTCGGCCGCTGGACTTAACAGTGCCCGGGCCGCGGGGCCTAACATCGCCCGGCGCGGCTCGGCCGCGGGACTTTTCATCGCTGGTGCGGCTCGGCCGCTGGACTTAACATTGCCCGGTGCGGCTTGGCCGCGGGGCCTTCCATCGCCCGGTGCGGCTCGGCCGCGGGGCCTAACATCGCCCGGTGCGGCTCGGCCGCGGGACTTAGCTGCGCACGGCTCGGTCGCGGGGCCTTCCATCGCCCGGTTCGGCCGCGAGACGTCTCAGCGCCCGGTGCGGCTTGGCCACGGGGACTTCCATCCCCTTGCGGGGACTGTGCGGGTCGGTCGGGGACGAGCTGTCTGTCCGTGGGCGTGGGGAAGAGAGTGGAAGTTTTGTTGCCTCCATCACAGTGAGGGGGTGTTTGGAGTCACTGTGACGGACGTTTGTGTTGGGGTCATGTGTCTTATGTTCTTTTTTGTGTGTGACTGCTATGTAGTTTCGTTCGGTACCTTGGTACCGAATGACAAATAAAGCTCTGTTGAACTGTTGAACTGTTGAAGAGGGACCTGGCGTGGGGGGGGGGGGGGGGGGGGGGGCACCACGAAGAGGGGCACAGGGTGGGGGGCAACTGAGAACAAAGAGGGACCATTGGAATGGAATACTTTGTAAATTTGTCCTACGTGTGGCGATTCGTTGCATACTTGTGCATTCAAAAGAAAGAATTTCACTGTGACATGATAATAAAGTATCATTCAATCACATTACCTCCTGAACTGATATTGTCTTCTCTCCTCCTGTTAACATGACCATCCGTGTGGAATGGTCCACAGGCCTTTATCAAGACCAAGGGGCACAGATGTGAGATTATGAGGTGGACAATGGGGTTAAACTACCATTGGTAAAGCGCATCGAACACAAGTAACCTTCGCTCCACGGCGCCAAAATATTTGGCACGGTGGCGCAGCGGTAGAGTTTCTGCCTTCCAGCACTTGCAGCGCCGGAGACACGGGTTCGATCCTGACTATGGGTGCTGTCTGTATGGAGTTTGCACGTTCTCCTCGTGGGTATTCTCAGAGATCTTCAGTTTCCTCCCACACTCCTAAGACGTGCAGGTATGTAGATAAATCGACTTGGTAAATGTAAAAATTGTCCCTAGTGTGTGTAGGATAGTGTTAATGTGCGGGGATCGCTGATCAGCCAGGACCCGGTGGGCCGAAGGGCCTGTTTCCGCGTTGTATCTCTAAACTAAACTAAATTAAAAAGTTGCATAAGGAGAGGACTCTATGATTTATGGGCTGTTCCGAGAGATGGGAACTCCTCAGAGATGGACATGGAGTGCTTGCTGGAAGAACATCAATTCCTTGGAGCACAGGTGGATGAGGGGTGATCTTATAGAGGTGTATAAGATCATGTGAGGAATAGATCGGGGAGATGCACAGAATCTCTTGCCCAGAGTAGGGGAATCGAGGACCAGAGGACATAGGTTCACGGTGAAGGGGATTTAATAGGAATCTGAGGGGTAACGTTTTCACACAAAGGGTGGTGGGTGTATGGAACAAGCTGCCAGAGGAGGTAGTTGAGGCAGGGACTATCCCAACGTTTAAGAAACAGTTAGACAGGTACATGGATAGGACAGGTTTGGAGGGATATGGACAAAACACAGGCAGGTGGGACTAGTGTAGCTGGGACATGTTGGCCGGTGTGGGCGTTGGGCCTGTTTCCATGCTATATCACTCCATGACTCTATGACTCGATCAGACTGCAGCATCCTCGATCTTATTTTGATAACGGGCATTAATGTTTAAATAGCAAGGCTGAATTTAGATTTCCCAAGATCAATCCTACAGTTATGCATAGCTTATTTAACACTCGGATGCAAGGACATGCAAGCTGAGCTCTGAATGTCACCATTGATCATTTGAAAGGCAGCATTAGAGATGGTGTTGCCATGAAGATGTGGATGAGCTCAGTCCTCAAGGGACCACAGACGCATCAATGTGGCAGTGTGGTGGGAGAAGGGAAAGGGCGACTGCAGATGTAGAGAGACAATAGGTGCAGGAGGAGGCCATTTGGCCCATCGAGATGGCTCTGGTGTTAAAGGTCAGAGCAGAACCAAACAAGTAGAGGCATCTCAGGGGAATGTTGGTCAGATGTGCCCAGAGGGATGTTTGCTTTAGAGGGTCATGCATTATGACATTGCGGTTCATGGCGTTGGTAACAACTTTCCGTAGTTTCGTTTAGTTTCGAGATACAGTGCGGCAACAGGGTCGGCCCACTGGGTCCACATCGACTGGTGATTCCCGCACATTAACACCATCCTACGCACACTGGGGACAATTTACATTTACACCAAACCAATTAACCTACATACCTGTACGTCTTTGGAGTGTGAGAGGAAACTGAAGATCTCAGAGAAACCCCACATAGTCACGGGGAGAACGTACAAACTCGTACAGACAGCACCCGTAGTCAGGATTGAACCCAAGCCTATTAATCTACAATCCTGTACGTCTTTGGAGTGTGGGAGGAAACTAGAGATCCCAGAGAAAACCCATGCAGGTCACGGGGAGAACGTACAAACTCCCCACATATAGCGGCCGCAGTCTCCCGTACGTTCTCCCCGTGACTACGTGGAGGGGTTTCTCTGATATCTTCAGTTTCCTCCCACACTCCAAAGACGTATGTAGGTTAATTGGTTTGGTGTAAATGTAAATTGTCCCCAGTGTGCGTAGGATGGTGTTAATGTGCGGGGATCACTAGTCGATGTGGACCCAGTGGGCCGACCCTGTTGCCGCACTGTATCTCGAAACTAAACTAAACTACGGAAAGTTGTTACCAACGCCAAGAATCGCAATGTCATAATGCATGACCCTCTAAAGCAAACATCCCTCTGGGCACATCTGACCAACATTCCCCTGAGATGCCTCTACTTGTTTGGTTCTGCTCTGACCTTTAACACCAGAGCCATCTCGATGGGCCAAATGGCCTCCTCCTGCACCTATTGTCTCTCTACATCTGCAGTCGTCCTTTCCCTTCTCCCACCACACTGCCACATTGATGCGTCTGTGGTCCCTTGAGGACTGAGCTCATCCACATCTTCATGGCAACACCATCTCTAATGCTGCCTTTCAAATGATCAATGGTGACATTCAGAGCTCAGCTTGCATGTCCTTGCATCCGAGTGTTAAATAAGCTACACATAACTGTAGGATTGATCTTGGGAAATCTAAATTCATCCTTGCTATTTAAACATTAATGCCCGTTATCAAAATAAGATCGAGGATGCTGCAGTCTGATCGAGTCATAGAGTCATGGAGTGATATAGCATGGAAACAGGCCCAACGCCCACACCGGCCAACATGTCCCAGCTACACTAGTCCCACCTGCCTGTGTTTTGTCCATATCCCTCCAAACCTGTCCTATCCATGTACCTGTCCAACTGTTTCTTAAACGTTGGGATAGTCCCTGCCTCAACTGCCTCCTCTGGCAACTTGTTCCATACACCCACCACCCTTTGTGTGAAAACATTACCCCTCAGATTCCTATTAAATCCCCTTCACCATGAACCTATGTCCTCTGGCCCTCGATTCCCCTACTCTGGGCAAGAGATTCTGTGCATCTCCCCGATCTATTCCTCATATGATCTTATACACCTCTATAAGATCACCCCTCATCCACCTGTGCTCCAAGGAATTGATGTTCTTCCAGCAAGCACTCCATGTCCATCTCTGAGGAGTTCCCATCTCTGGGAACAGCCCATAAATCATAGAGTCCTCTCCTTATGCAACTTTAAAATTTAGTTTGGTTTAGAGATACAGCGCGGAAACAGGCCCTTCGGCCCACCGGGTCCTGGCTGACCAGCGATCCCTGCACATTAACACTATCCTACACACACTAGGGACAATTTTTACATTTACCAAGTCAATTTATCTACATACCTGCACGTCTTAGGAGTGTGGGAGGAAACTGAAGATCTCGGAGAATACCCACGCAGGTCACGGGGAGAACGTACAAACTCCGTACAGACAGCGCCCGTAGTCGGGATTGAACTCGGGTCTCTGGCGCTGCATTCGCTGAAAAGCAGCAACTCTGCCGCTGTGCTACCATGCTGCCCTGTTGTTTGGGATGAACCATGATAAGGATCTTTGCATGAGTGGCCAGACCCTCTTAACTAATTCACAATCTGCAAAGAGGTGGGTAACACATTCTCCGCTCCATGCAGAGGGACAAGTGGGCATATGCTAGCCTCTGTGCGGCTAATACGTTATCTTTCAGGTCCTCAAACACTCCCAATGCATTTTAATGCACTTTAAAGTTAATGGCATCGTTTTGAAGTGTAATTACTGTTTTTTCTAGCAACTGTCACTCATCACACAATATCTGACTAATAGCAGCAGCTAATCTGTTTCGATGGTGTTGACTGAGGAATGTATTTTGCCAACAATAGTGGAAAAGACGATCAGCTCTTCTTCAAGGGTGGCACGGTGGCGCAGTGGTAGAGTTGCTGCCTTACAGCGCCAGAGACCCGGGTTCGATCATGACTACGGGTGCTGTCTGAACGGAGTTTGTCCGTTCTCCCCGTGACCTGCATGGGTTTTCTCCGGGTGTTCCGGTTTCGTCCCATGTTCCAAAGACGTGCGGGTGCGTAGGCTAATTGGCTTGGTATAATTGTAAATTGTCCCCAGTGTGTGTAGGATAGTGTTAATGTGTGGGGATCGCTGGTCGACGAGGACTCGGTGGGCCGAAGGGCCTGTTTCCGTGCTGTATCTCTAAACATTACTAAAAAGTAAAAGTGTGAACTTCTGTAAAGTTTAGTATAGCTTTGTGGGAGCTCCCTCATGTAAAACCTTGGGAAATGGCATCTCAACTGTTTTTGGCTGTGTATGTGTGGTGGGGGGGGGGGGGGGGGGTGTGGGGATGGGGTGGGGCGGGGGAAACCTTTCTTTTATTAGGTCTCTTCCCCGGGGCACAGCTCGCCCGCGGGGCCTTCCATCGCCGGCGCGGCTCGGCTCGGCTGCGGGACTTAACATCGCCAGCGCGGCTCGGCCGCGGGACGTTTCAGTGCCCGGTGCGGCTCGGCCGCTGGACTTAACATCGCCAGCGCGGCTCGGCCGCAGGACGTTTCAGTGCCCGGTGCGGCTCGGCCGCTGGACTTAACATCGACAGCGCGGCTCGGCCGCGGGACGTTTCGGTGCCCGGCGCGGCTTGGCCGCTGGACTTAACATCGCCAGCGCGGCTCGGCCGCGGGACGTTTCAGTGCCCGGTGCGGCTCGGCCGCTGGACTTAACATCGCCCGGTGCGGCTCGGCCGCGGGACGTTTCAGTGCCCGGTGCGGCTCGGCCGCGGGATGTTTCAGTGCCTGGTGCGGCTCGGCCGCGGGACGTTTCGGTGCCCGGTGCGGCTCGGCCGTGGGACGTGTCGGTGCCCGGTGCGGCTCGGCCGCGGGACGTTTCGGTGCCCGGTGCGGCTCGGCCGCTGGACTTAACATCGCCCGGTGCGGCCGCGGGACGTTTTGGTGCCCAGGGCGGCTCAGCCGCGGGGCCTTGCGGGGGCTGTGCGTGTCGTTTGCCTCGGTAGGGGTCGAGCTGCCTGTCCATGGGTGCGGGGGGAAGAGAGGGGAAGTTTTGTTGCCTCCATCACAGTGAGGGGGTGTTTGGAGTCACTGTGATGGATGTTTGTGTTGGGGTCGGGTGTCCTGTGTTCTTTTCTTTTTTGCTGTGTTTTGTGTGACTGCTGAAATTTCGTTCGGTGTAAAAAGCCGAGTGACAATAAAGTGTTGTTATGTTATGTTTTTTAAAAAAATATATTTTATTTAATTTTTAACAGAACCCATACGTTATACATTATACATTTCATAGTAAACAATAGTAAACAATAGTCACTAACCTATAACTTCGATTATACACGTATTGTTCTGTATTTTCTCCCCTCCCCCCACCCCCCCCCCGCCCCCCCACCCCTCAGTTGAAAAGAAAGAAAAAGAAAAAGTAGAAGAAAGAAAGAAAGAAAGAAACCTGGAGTCCCGAGGGGGTCACTTCCGAGTAATTTCTTTTAAAATTCTTGCTAGGTAACAAGGCAAACCTGAATTTAAGTGCTTCCTATTCTTAATCCTAACTTTGCCATGAATGGGTTCCACACCTTCAAAAAGAAGTCGTATCCATTTCTCAGATTATACGTTGCTTTTTCTAATGGGATACAACTCCGCATTTCTGCATGCCATCTTTCGAATCTTATTTCATTTTGTTCTTTCCATGTAACCGCAACACATTTTTTGGCTACTGCTAATGATATTTTGAGAAATCTTTCCTGATGTTTATCGAGACTTAGCTTTGGTGTTATTCCTTTTGTATCTCCTAGCAAAAACAACTTTGGATCCATTGGTATGATCTTATTCATCAATTGCTCTAAAAACTTTTTTAGGTCTTGCCAAAAAGGAGTTACCTTCTGACATGCCCATGTAGAGTGTATAAAAGTGCCCACTTCTTGGTTGCATCTAAAACACCTTTCAGTTGAATTTAGTTTAAATTTATTTAATTTTTCCGGGGTTAAATATAGTTGCTGCAAAAAATTATACTGTACTAAGCTGTATCTCACATTAATAGTATTTTTCATAATATCTAGACACAGTCTTTCCCAACTTGGTTCATCAATAATAATATTAAGATCTGTTTCCCATCTTTGTCTTGCTTTATTAATTCCTATCTTTGGACTAGCTATCTGTAGTAGTTTATACATTGATGATATAAATTTTTTAATTCCCTTACCCTGAATCAAGGATTCGATTCCTTTAATCTGAAATAGAGACATGGAATTTCCTAACTTTTCCCTTAAAAAAGATTGTAATTGATAATAGAAGAAAATACTATTCCCTGGAATTTGATATTTATTTCTCAATTGAGAAAATGTCAAAAAGATATTCCCTTCATAGCAATCTCCTATATTTTTAATACCCTTCTGTTCCCAGAGTTGTAGTATTTGATTATTCCAAGCAAACGGCAATAATCCATTTTTTACTAATGGAGTTTTAGCTGTTAAAAAAAAATCTTTTATCCTTAACTTTAACTGTTTTCAACCATGTATTAATTAAATGTTTTAGCAAGGGTGACTCTTTATCCTTAACTAATATCTTCGCTTCCCATTTATATATAAATTCTTCTGGACAAGACTCTTTTATTTTATCCATTTCAATTTTAACCCATGCTGTTTTTCCACCCTCTTGATAAAAGGATGAAATAAAACTCATTTGCGCTGCCAGGTAGTAATTTTTAAAATTTGGTAATTGCAATCCACCTAATTCAAATTTCCATGTTAATTTTTCCAGAGACACTCTTGGCATTTTACCTTTCCAAAGAAAATTCCTCACAGTTTTGTTCAATTCTTGAAAAAAATTATTTGGCAAAGGTATAGGCAGTGTTGAAAATAAATACTGTATCCTCGGAAAAATGTTCATCTTAATACAGTTAACTCTCCCTATCAATGTAATTGGAAGATTCATCCATTTCTTCAGGTCCTCATCTATTTTTTTTATTAGTGGTTTATAATTTAATTTATACAAATTATTTAACTTATTATCTACTTTAACTCCTTATGTTATGTTATGTTATGTTTAGTTTAGTTATGTTTAGTTTATTTATTGTCACGCTTACCAAGGTACAATGAAAAGTCAGCGGAAAGACATGATTACAATCGAACCATTCACAGTGTACGGATGCATGATAAAGGGAATAGCGTTTAGTGCAAGGTAAAGCCAGGAAAGTCCAATCAAAGACAGTCCGAGGGTCAACAGTGAGGTAGATAGTAGTTCAGCACTGCTCTCTGGGTGTGGGAGGATGATTCAGTTGCCAGATAAGGGCAACAGATTCAGAGTGTGCAGGGGAGTGAGATTGATGTGGATTTCCTGTAATGAAGGTGACAGGCAGATACGGCCAATAATCCCTGAAGGTGCACTGCCATCCTTGCGATGTGTTTGGCAAAGCTCCCTGTCACAAGGTTTCTTCCGTGGGTTAGAAAACCGCAAGCTAATAAGTTGTTACCAACTGAATCCAAGCCAAGTAACTAGCACGGAGACACGTGGAATTGCAGATGCCGGAATCTTAAGCTAAGTCTTGCTGGAGGAACTCAGCAGGTCAGGCAGCATCTGCGAAGGGAATGGTTCAAATGACATTTCGGGTCAGGACACGAACAAAGGGGCCACAGTTTAAGAATAAGGGGTAGGCCATTTAGAACTGAGATGAGGAAAAACATTTTCAGTCAGAGAGTTGTGAATCTATGGAATTCTCTGCCTCAGAAGGCAGTGGAGGCCAATTCTCTGAATGCATTCAAGAGAGAGCTGGATAGAACTCTTAAGGATAGCGGAGTCAGGGGGTATGGGGAGAAGGCAGGAACGGGGTACTGATTGAGAATGATCAGCCATGATCACATTGAATGGCGGTGCTGGCTCGAAGGGCCGAATGGCCTCCTCCTGCACCTATTGTCTATTGTCTATTGTATATTGTCTATTGACGTACCTCTTCCGACACTTCTTCCTGGGATGAGCTGAGCGGTGGCCGAAGACTCCCGAGAGAGCTGCCGAGAACAAAGAGGGGCCTGGCAGGGGGCCGCCAAGAATGAAGAGGGACTGGTGGTCCGCGTCGGTGAGAACAAAGAGGGGCCTGGCAGGGGGCCGCCAAGAATGAAGAGGGACTGGTGGTCCGCGTCGGTGAGAACAAAGAGGGGCCCGGTAGGGAGGAGAGGGGGGGGGGGGGGGAGACGCCAAGAATGAAGAGGGACCCGGTGTGGGGGGCCTCCGATATCTAAGAGGGACCCAGGCAGACTGCGCCACCAAGAGGGACCTGTGGCAGGATGCCAAGAACGAAGAGGGAACCAAAGTCAAGTCAAGTCAAGTCAATTTTATTTGTATAGCAGATTTAAAAAGCAGCCCACGTTGACCAAAGCGCTGTACATCAGTTCAGGTACAAAGAACGAACATACAATGGCACACAAACATAACAGCACATACATAAACAGTTCACCGTGCCTAGGTACATGTGACAATAAAGTATCATTGAATCATTGGCTTCTGACCCTCACGTGCAGAGAGAGAGCCATCTCCGTATCATGGAATCAAACTGGAATTCTTTGCCACAGACGGCTGTGGAGGCCAAGTCAATGGATATTTTTGTCAATGGCAGAGATGGATAGATTCTTGATTTGTGCGGGTGTCAGGGGTTATGGGAGAAGGCAGGGGAATGGGGTTAGGAGGGAGAGATAGATCAGCCTTGATTGAATGGCGGAGTAGACTTGATGGGCCGAATGGCCTAATTCTGCTCCTATCATTTATGAACTTATGAACCGGGTGTGGCTGCAGTTTTATTCAAACAGAAAAGATGTGAGAATCAGACTTGGCTCTAACATTTTCACAGCGATTCTGCTATCATTGCATACTCTACGTCGTGACACGATAGTTGAATAGTGTAATGCGGTGTGCTGCCATTAGCAGATCAATTGATAATTTGTCGAAGTTCCTCCATGTGCCATCTCACTGCTGTCACTGAACTGTTTATTCCAATCGGTTATCAATTTCATTAAAACAACATGGAAAGGAATTAATGTGTGAACTCTTAATCTCGTGCAGCATACATTAGAGTCATTAATGTCTCTTTAATTGACTTAAAAGAAGCAGAATACCAATTTATGAAGCAGTATATTAAGTGGGAGTGGGACGGGAGGGAAAGGAATGCCTGAAGTAACTCAGTGATATCATTAAGAACTAAATCACAGACCAATTATTGACACCACACAGATGTTGTTGGTTCTTGCGTTTGTCAGGCTTGAAAGTGAACTTTTAGTTTAGTTTAGTTTAGTTTTTGAGATACAGCGCAGAAACAGGCCCTTCGGCCCACCGAGTCTGCACCGACCAGCGATCCCCGCACATTAACACTATCCTACACACACAAGGGACAATTTTACATTCATGCCAAGCCAATTAACCGACAAAGCTGTATGTCTTTGGAGTGTGGGAGGAAACCGAAGATTTTGGAGAAAACCCACGCGGTCACGGGGAGAACGTGCAAACTCCGTACAGTGAACTCCACTCTATTCAAATTTCTTCTCTACTGAGAAAGGGGAAGAACGCACACTTAAGTTTACATAAATTCTAAATCAGAGTGAAGCCTGTTTGATTGAATTAAGAAGGGGGCTGGAAAGAGCCACTCGTGTTCATAGTTCATAAGTTCAAGGAGCAGAATTAGACCATTCGGCCCATCAAGTTCACCCCGCCATTCAATCATGGCTGATCATCCAGAATCAGTACCCTGTTCCTGTTTTCTCCCCATATCCCTTGATTCCATTAGCCCCAAGAGCTCTATCCAACTCTTTCTTGATACATCCAGTGAATTCCCTCCACTGCCTTCTGTGGTAGGGAATTCCACAGATTCACAACTCTCTGGTTGAAAAAGTTTTTCCTCATCTCAGTCCTAAATGGCCTACCTCTTATTCTTAAACTGTGACCCCTGGTTCTGGACCCCACCCCCAACATCGGGAACATATTTCATGCATCTAGCCTGTCCAATTCCTTAAGAATTTTACATGTTTCTATAAGATCCCCTCTCATCCTTCTAAACTCGAGTGAAGTCCAGCCTCAGCATTACATCCCTGCTTTTATATTCCAGTCCTCTCCAAATAAACGATCGCACTGTTTCCGCTCAAAGCTAAGCAGTCAGGAAGGACCCTGTAATGTCAGCACCTCCCCTTGGGGCAAGGGCGAACTGCAGGAAGAAGCCTGAGATCGCTAAGCCTCCTCCATCCATCGAAGTCCAGGACTGAGCTGCCGGGGCGAGCCCGGGATCCCCAGTGTCATTGCACATGGGGGACGGAGCCCCCCATGTAGTCCTGAGTGAATGAACGATACTTTATTGTCACATGTGACAAGTCCCAGTGAGATTCCTTGTTTTGCACGACCAAGGTATGCAAAGAGTCGCCACACAAAGGGCACGGACAAAGTTCCAAAGAATTCCATTTTACCCAAACCATTCCATTTGTGGTCCCTCTTCGTTCTCAGCAGTTCCCCCCATGCCGGGACCTCCCTTATCTCCCCCCCCCTCACAGTGGTCCCCCCAACGCCGGGATCTCCCTTATTTTTACCCCCACCCCCTCCCCTTCACGACGGTCCCCCCACATCAGGTCCTTCTTTGTTCTCCCCCCTCACTCCGGTTTCTCCTTTATCTTTCCTTTGTTGTCCTGTAAATCGTTTTTTTCCTACCAATGTAAATGGAATAAATCGTGCGAGTTCACCCTACTGTGAGTGTCGGTGTGGTCACTCACTTTGGAACCAGCGTTGTCCCCCTGAGGCCACACTAGGTACATGTGACACGAATAAACCTAAACCAAAAACCTACGGGGCTGAGTATATTACACACACACACACACACACACACACACACACACACACACATCTGCTTGGGGGGGGAGAGATGGGCTGGGCGAGTTCAACGGTGCTTTGTTGTTACATATGTGACTGCGTGAGGTGATGCTCTCCCTTTGCCCGTTTACGCAGGCCGGCGCCGCCATGTTTTGGCGCCATTTCCCAACCGTCCACACAGTCCAGTTTGCCGCGTGCTCCATGTCCTGGAGCGGCTCCCGGTCCTCTCCCGACAGGCTCATCTCCCTCAACCCACCTCCCTCTCCTTTCCTCTAGGGCGGCACGGTAGCGCAGCGGTAGAGTTGCTGCTTTACAGCGAATGCAGCGCCGGAGACACAGGTTCGATCCTGACTACGGGTGCTGCACTGTAAGGAGTTTGTACGTTCTCCCCGTGACCTGCGTGGGTTTTCTCCGAGATCTTCGGTTTCCTCCCACACTCCAAAGACGTCCAGGTTTGTAGGTTAATTGGCTGGGTAAATGTAAAAATTGTCCCTAGTGGGTGTAGGATAGTGTTAATGTGCAGGGATCGCTGGGCAGCACGGACTTGGAGGGCCAAAAAGGCCTGTTTCCGGCTGTAGATATATGATATGATATATGATATAGGATGGATTAGAGAAGGGTATTTCATGTGACTACAATTCTGAACGTGTTTGGGGTTTGGGTTGGGGTTGGGGTTGGGGGTGGGGTGAGCTCCCAGGGAATATTCGGATCGGTTTATGTAATCGTACATCAGCTCCATTAGAGAGCACCAAACACTTCGACTGTCCAGCCAAATACCAAAGCAATTTGAAAATTTCTTAGTACATTCTGGGCTCAGATTTCTAGAATTTCTAAGCTGCTTCTGCAAGATGAGACAAACTTCAAGATCTTTTCTCGGAGTACAGTTTATCAACTCAAGGTGGCAAATGGTAAGTTGGCCTTGGTAGCACAAGCCAAGGATTTTGATTTCTAGTAGAGCAGATACATTCGGTGACACCATACTTGGGAGTATTGTGTGCAATCTTAGTCTCCTTATTTAAAGAAGGGATACACTTGCCAGAGAAGGTGTGCAAAGGTTCACCAGGCTGATTCCTGAGACGATAGCACTGCTGTGTGAGGAGAGAATGCATCAAATTGGACTCTACTTGCCAGAGTTCAGAAGAAAGGCGTGTGTAGAAAGGAACTTGCAGATGCTGCTTTAAACCGACGATAGACACAAAAAGCTGGAGTAACTCAGTGGATCAGGCAGCATCTCTGGAGAGAAGGAACAGGGAGCAAAGAGGTCCTTCTGCAGTTGTACAGGGCCCTAGTGAGACCACACCTGGAGTACTGTGTGCAGTTTTGGTCTCCAAATTTGAGGAAGGATATTCTTGCTATTGAGGGCGTGCAGCATAGGTTTACTAGGTTAATTCCAGGAATGGCGGGACTGTCGTACGTTGAAAGACTGGAGCGACTAGGCTTATATACACTAGAATTTAGAAGGATGAGAGGGGATCTTATCGAAACGTATAAGATTATTAAGGGGTTGGACACGTTAGAGGCAGGAAACATGTTCCTAATGATGGGGGAGTCCAGAACCAGGGGCCCCAGTTTAAGAATAAGGAGTAGGCCATTTAGAACGGAGATGAGGAAAAACTTTTTCAGTCAGAGAGTTGTAAATTTGTGGAATTCTCTGCCTCGGAAGGCAGTGGAGGCCAGTTCTCTGAATGCATTCAAGAGAGAGCTAGATAGAGCTCTTAAGGATAGTGGAGTCAGGGGGTATGGGGAGAAGGCAGGAACGGGGTACTGATTGAGAATGATCAGCCAGGATCACATTGAATGGTGGTGCTGGCTCGAAGGGCCGAATGGCCTACTTCTGCAACTATTGTCTATTGTCTATGTTTCGGGTCGGGTCTGAAGAAGGGTTTCGACCCGAAACGGCACCCATTCCTTTTCATCAGAGATGCTGTCTGATCCACTGAGTTACTCCAGGGATGCTGCTTGACCCGTTGCTGAGTTACTCGGGCACTGTGTGTCCTTCTTTCCACAAACCAGCATCGGGTAGTTCCTTGCACTTCCTTTAGATCCAGTTTATTGATTCCTGAAATAGACACAAAGAGTGCTGGAGTAACTCAGCGGGACGGGCAGCATCTCTGGAGAGAAGGAATGGGTGACGTTTCGGGTCGAGAGGAGACCCTTCTTCAGACTCCCTTCTGTGAGAAGTCTTGGCATGCTTTCCAAAATGAAGAAGTGGCGAAGGGCGGCACGGTAGCGCAGCGGTAGAGTTGCTGCTTTACAGCGAATTCAGCGCCGGAGACTCAGGTTCGATCCTGACTACGGGTGCTGCACTGTAAGGAGTTTGTACATTCTCCCCGTGACCTGCGTGGGTTTTCTCCGAGATCTTCGGTTTCCTCCCACACTCCAAAGACGTACAGGTATGTAGGTTAATTGGCTTGGTAAATGTAAAAATTGTCCCTAGTGGGTGTAGGATAGTGTTAATGTACGGGGATCGCTGGGCGGCACGGACTTGGTGGGCCGAAAAGGCCTGTTTCCGGCTGTATATATATGATGATGATGATGAAGTGTTTTGTGAATGCGATGCGCTGTTTTACCTTTAAGATTCCTCTCTGTCGACGATACATTTCTAATCCCGAGCACAGACGGCTCTTTATAAGGTTGTTTATCATTCCCCGGAGAGAGTGGAGACTATTTATTTGCATGGTACAGATGAGCAGCTGTGATACACTTCCCTTTATCGCGCACCTCACTGTCAGCGGGTTTACATTCTGCGCACACCACTCTCCACTTAACGGCAAATTAAATTGGTGGGTGAAAATTGATCCGCTTCCTCCTCTTCGAACAATATAAAGCGCCACAGAAAACAAAAAGCAAACAAATCTCCTCATGCCACTTTGCTGCCTACCTGTGAATGGAGGGTCCAGCTTGGAGCTACGCGTGCTACAGAATTGGACGGGTCACTATGTTTAGTGAATGATAATGATAATAATACTGGAGTATTGTGTACAGTTTTGGTCTCCTAATCTGAGGAAGGACATTCTAGCCTTAGAGGGAGTACAGAGAAGGTTCACCAGATTGATCCCTGGGATGGCAGGACTTTCATATGAAGAAAGACTGGATAGACTAGGCTTGTACTCGCTGGAATTTAGAAGACTGAGGGGGGATCTTATAGAAACATATAAAATTCTTAAGGGGTTGGAGAGGCTAGATGCGGGAAGATTGTTCCCGATGTTGGGGATGTCCAGAACTAGGGGTCACAGCTTAAGGATAAGGGGAAGTCTTTTAGGACCGAGATGAAAAAACATTTCTTCAAACAGAGAGTGGCGAGTCTGTGGAATTCTCTGCCACAGAAGGTAGTTGAGGCCAGTTCATTGGCTATATTTAAGAGGGAGTTAGATGTGGCCCTTGTGGCTAAAGGGATCAGGGGGTATGGAGAGAAGGCAGTTACGGGTTACTGAGCTGGATGATCAGCCATGATCATATTGAATGGCGGTGCAGGCTCGAAGGGCCGAATGGCCTACTCCTGCACCTATTTTCTATGTTTCTATGTTTCTATGTTTGAACTTGATGGAGCCTGGCCTATTTTCCGAGCAGTGTTCTGATGAGTTGCAGCGTGGCTGGCTGCAGGGCTCTCTGCAGGAAGAGCATTGCAGTAAAGGCAGAGTGTGTTGATGCAGTCAGGTTAGGAGGGCGGAAAGGCTTTACTACTGCAGAAACGGATGGTTCTGCTGGTTAATACACAAATCGTGTAGGGAGGAACTGCAGATGCTGGTTTACACAGAAGATAGACACAAAATGCTGGAGTAACTTACCAGGACAGGCATCGTCTCTGGAGAGAAAGAATGGGCGACGTTTGAAGTCTGAAGAAGAAGAAGAACGCTGTACACTAGCACTACCCTACACACAATTTACAGGACAAATTTACATTAAGTGTTTTGAGTGTGGGAGGAAACCAAAGCACCCGGATAAATCCCACCCGGTCACGGGGAGAACGGACAAACTCTGTACACATAGCACCCGTAGTCAGGATCGAACCCGGGTCTCTGGCGCTGTAAGGCAGCAACCCTGCCCACTGTGCCACTATGCTGCCCGCTGTGCCACTATGCTGCCCACTGTGCCACTATGCTGCCCACTGGTTGGGACAAGGAGGAGATGGTGGACAAGGACAATGAAAACGAGGAGAGCAAAGGAAAATAGTAAGATTAAATGAGAACTTACCAGTTCGAAGTTTGATCTGTATTTTATGAGGAGTTACGATGAGGGACTACGTGAAGACCCCGTCCAGCACGCATGCGCGACATTCTTCAAAGCAGCGGTGTGGATTCACAGAAAAAACACAACGATTGAAATAAATATAGTAAAGAAAGAATAAGAACTTAATTACCAGTTGATCTGTATAAAAGAGGGTGGGAGCGGAGGGCACGTAATCCGTCATCGTAACTCCTCATAAAATACAGATCAAACTTCGAACTGGTAAGTTCTCATTTAATCTTACTATTTTATTTCGGAGTCACGTGAGTGACTACGTGAAGACTTCAAAGCTCTGTGATTCCGAACCGTGTACCAGCTCATGCTTCACTCACTGTCTGAAGACCTTAGAGGGAGGAAGTATGTTATCGCAATCAAGAACCCTGTTTGTGAACAAAGAAGGTTTATTAATGACAACAAAAAACAGAGAGCTCCCCAGGGCTCAAATTAAATATTATCTGCAGACTCTAAAATTCTGTCTGCAAATGTAGCAGGTTGCGCCAGCGGTTTATTATAAAACCTTTGGAAAGTTCTTTCCGAGGACCATCCTGCTCTGGCCAGAATATGGTCCATAGGCACGTCCATTCGACTAGCCGCCGACGTAGATGCAGCCCTGGTGGAGTGAGATTTGTAAACATTGGTATTGACTCCCGCGGACTTAAGCACCTGCTTGAGCCACCTTGAAATGGTTTGGCTCGTCACCTGACCATGAGGCTTCTTGTGGCTTATCCATAAGGCTTTTTCTCTCCCTCTTAAGTTCTATGTTGTGTCTATGTAATTGGCGAGATGGGTCTTGGCACACAGCCGTGGGTCAGATGAATATGCCCAGAACTCCATGACTGGAGGCGTGGTACCTGGTCTAGTTTGTTTGACCAGTCCCTGAATATGGAATGTGAAACAGTCCAATGACTCTGTCATGCTGTCCAGCCTCAGAAGGTGGAGGGATTGTACCCTTTGAGCTGACACTAGTGCCATGAGCATGACTGATTTCAGTGTAAGTTGTTCCAGCGTGAGTGCCCTGGGCGGTGGCCATCCCCTAAGGTACGTCAGCACAATGCTGATATCCCAGATCTGAGTGTACCTTGGTCTGGGGGAGTTAGTGTTCAAAATGCCCCTCATGATTTTGATTACTAGTGGATGGGACCCCAAAGCCAGTTGTCCTGCTGCTGGAACCAAATAAGCTGACAACGCACTCCTGGCTGTATTTATGGCGCTGTAGCTGAGTCCTTCCCGATGTAATCCAACCAGGAACTCCACAACATTGGTGGGTGTTGCTGTAGTGTAGGTAGTTCCTGTTTTGGAGCAATACCGTTCCCATTTTCTTATGTTGGTCAGGTATTGTCTCCTGGTGGACTCCCGGTGGGATGCGGTCGTCATGTTGATGGCGTCCTCAGACAGTCCCAGGCCCAGTAGAGATCTTTTTAGAATCTGCAAGCCAGGAGATTGACTCTGTCATGGCACGGGTGACTAATGCCTGACACTGGGTGGATTAATAATTCCGGACTGCTGGGGAATTCCAACGGTCAAGGTTCCTGAAGCGGAATTCAATTGAATCTTGCGTAATACCCGACTGATGAGGCAGAAGGGAGGAAAGGCATAAAAGAACATTTTCCCCCCAATACAGCGTGAATGCATCAACTGCTGCTGCCTCAGGGTCTGGTTCCCAAGCGACATACGTTGGTGCCTGGTGATTCAGCCTGGATGCAAATAGATCGATATCTGGTGTGCCATATTGCTTTGTAATATCGGCAAATACTTTGGGATTTAACATCCATTCGATGTTATCGTTAAATTTGCGTGACCTGGTGTCTGCCACTGTATTTTGCTTACCTGGTAGGTAAGTTGCTGGTAACCAAGTATGTCTTTCGACACACCATTGCCAGATTAGGTTGACCAATTTGTCACACGATATCGACTTTACACCACCCATGTGGTTGATATAAGCCACCACCGTGGTATTATCTAATTGCAACCGGACATGTGCATGATCCGTATTAGATGAATATGCTTTTAAACCATAAAACGCACCCAACATTTCTAAATAGTTGATACCCCGTGTCTGTAGGCAAGATGATTCAGAATTAGTCCATCTGCTCCCTGTGCTGGATTGCATGTTAGTTGCTCCCCAGCCCAAAGCACTTGCATCCGTTTGAATGGTTAATACTGGGTTGGTGATTATTATGGGACTGGAAACTGAGCCTAATGTTCCTTGTCCACCATTGTAACTGTGGAATGGATTCAGCAGTTAAATACATAGCTCGGTCAAAGTGACCTGAGTTTTGCTTTAGTGCGTGCACTTTTGCTCTTTGTAAATTTTGGTAGTGCAAAGGCCCAAATTGAACAGCTGGAAAAGCTGCTACCATTTTACCAATACTCTAGCTACCTGCCGTATGGTTGGCTGACGTTTATGCAGTAGTTCGTGGCATGATAGTGTCAATTGTGATGCTTTCCCCTTCGTCAGAATTACAACATGCGAACAGTATCAATCGTAAATCCAAGATAGTCCATGGTAGTGGACGGTGTAAAATTGGATTTATCTGGATGTATGACAAACCCCAAAGTTTCAAACAAACGTTTGGTGGCTGCTACTGCCAAAATAGCTGTCTCCAAGGTTTTCGCTACTATTAAAATGTCGTCTAAGTACGCCATGACTATATGCTTTTGTTTCCTCAATAATGCGAAGGCGGGTTTTAAGATTTTAGTGAACAACCTTGGTGCGGAGGTTAGTCCATTTGGTAAGGTTTTAAATTGCCATAGCTATTTACGATGCTCCTTGTGTATGGGTACTGAGTAGTAGGCATTTTTTAAATCAATGCCTGCTAGAAAGTACCCTCTAGAAATCAAAGTCTGGCGGTTTCAAAAGTTTCCATCTTAAAATGTGTATACTTAACTGACTCGTTTAACGTAGTTAAGTCAATGATGATGCGACATCCACCATCTTTTTTAGTTTTAGTGAAAATATTAGACACAAATTCCAAAGGTTCATGTTTTGTTCTTTCAATGACACCTTTTGCTAGTAGCCTCACAAGTTCAGCTTGACCCTCTTGTTTCTCTTTGACTGAGAGGGTGAATACCCTTTGGGGTATGTGCTGAACTGGCGGAATGTTTTCATGAACAAAGTCAATTTTATAGCCATGAATGCAGCTTAGTATGTACTTGTCATTAGTGATGGTTTCCCATGCATCTAAAAACAAGTGCAATCTCCCCCCTGATAGTATAGAGGCCCTACTGCTCATATGCTGAGAGGAACCAGACCCACCTACCTCCATGGTTACTGGTGCTACTTCTGCCTCTTCGCTGGGCGATGAGGTGTCTGCCGTTGAAGTTGTTGGGGGTGGCGCATTTTCCATGGGGTCCGCTCTGGGCCCTGGCCTAAAAAGGCTTACGGGGAATGGTTGCGGACCCCGAGCTTTCACCAGTCCCATATGGTGGTCTACGACTGGTGGACGCCGTGAGGTACTGCCGCCTGGGTTTGTTAGGTCTGCTCGGTCCCAAAACCTGCCCTTACGAGACCAAAGGTCTTGGATTCTTCCTCTAGGTTTTTCACCTTTTTTGGAAGGTCCTTTCCAAAAGCAGAATTGGAGGTTCTGAACCCGGTGTTTTGCAAAGTCCCGCAAACTTAGGGTTGAGGGCAGGCTTGATGATTTCCTTGGTGCACAGCAGAGCTAATGTATCTTGCTGATTTGTGGAGATGTCCACACCATCAATGGACCGAGCATATAATGTCATCCCTGCAGTCAGGGGTTTAAGGATTTTCTGGAGCTTCAACTCCAGGTTCCTGATGTTCTGCCCCAAATGTCCCCAATTTGGCTGTTTACAGCTGGTACATTCAATGATGTACAATTTTCTGGGGCTGAATATAGTTTAAGAGCCTCATTGACCACCCGTTTTTGTAGGGGTTTTGAGGACAGGTGGTCAATGCTGGCTGCAAGTTTCGGCTCTAAAGGCCGACCCCCTCGTGGAATGACCACGTAGCGGTTGACCACACCCAGCAGCTCTTCCTGATCCTGTACTCTCTGCGTACTCCGGACATCTTCAGCCAACAACCCCTCTTCTTGACCAGCCCAGACCTGGTCGCCAATGCTGCCTTCAAAAGAAGGTGAGGCAATGGCCAGTGCCGTAAAGGGCACTGCGGGAGTACCTGGGCTCCCTTGGCGAGTCTGCTGCTGCTCTTCAGCAGATCTCGCTGGAGCATTTGCTCCATAAGCCATTCGGCTTAGGCGGCTGCCAGTGCCGCTCTGTAGCGGTGTGGCATCTTCATCCGAATCGTCGGATACTACCGCCCGGTTCTGGCTGCAGGTACCTCCAGCTCGCTGCTCAGGCTGCACTAGCGGTGCTGGGCTCGGCTCGGTAGTTGCTGCCGCCTCTTGCCCCCCCTCCAAAGAACGTTCCTCAACGGAAAACGAACGGGGGCAAGCTGCAAGTTTCTTCCCTTTGGTCTGGAACATAAAGCAGACAAACAGGGAAAATACTCACGGCCACGGTAAACTTACCTGTCGGCCCGACTTTTCAATTTGTAGCGGGAGCACCTTGAACTCCCGTTCGTCGCGCTACACTGCTTGAACGCTAATGTCGCGCATGCGTGCTGGACGGGGTCTTCACGTAGTCACTCACGTGACTCCGAAATAAAATTCAGGGGATTGAGTTTATGACAGAAGGTGAGGGGTCGGAGAAAGTCACCAAGGCAGATGATATAAAATATGTTATTAGTATGTGTTAGTAAAGACAAGAAAGTCAGGCTGGGAAACAATAGAACTGTTTTTTTAATTAGTGTAAGAAAATAACTGCAGATGCTGGTACAAATCGAAGGTATCTATTTCACAAAATGCTGGAGTAACTCAGCAGGTCAGGCAGCATCTCAGGAGAGAAGGAATGGGTGATGTTTCGGGTCGAGACCCTTCTTCAGACTGGTGTCAGAGGGGCGGGATAATATTGAGTTAATTAATTAAAATGAATCAATTTTAATTAATTAAAAAAAAATATATTTAAATTAAATCGGTAGCTGAACAATACTTCAATAAATCTTTTCCCTCCTCACCTTTAAACCTATAAAATTGAGTGGCTCACCTCAGGTAGTCGGAAGTGATGGTTTGGAATGGCAGCAGGTGAGAATGGCAGCAGGTAGCCTTGGTTTTGTTCTGATCAGCATGACTAAACATTAGCTATTCATTTCAGATTGGTTTAATTACATGGATTTAAGTTGCTAGCTCCTTTACTGGGATTTGAACTCTTGTCTATGGGCCAATTCTCCAGATACTAGTCCAGCAAATTAACCACAGTGCTACCATTCCCCATGTTGGCGAGCTGGATAATTCTTAGCCTGATAAATGATAAACAGAGTCAATCCAGAATGAAATCGAGTTAACTCACGCGTACACGAGAGACAATGAAATTAATGTTTCTGTCACTGAACCTTAATTGGAGGAAGTAAAACTGACTAGAAACAAGCCCAGGGCGAGGAAGAAACATCTCAAAAAGAATTGTCATGAGAGAAAAGTCACAGCAAAAAAAAAAGTAGGACACAAAATGCTGGAGTAGCTCATCCCTGGAGAACATGGACAGGGGTGACGTTTCAGGTCAGGGTCTTTCTTCAGACTAAGAGACCAGTCTGAAGAAGGGTCTCGACCCAAAGCGTCATCCATTCCTTCTCTCCAGAGATGCTGCCTGTCCCGCTGAGTTACCCCAGCATTTTGTGTGTACTAGAACAACGGTGTTCCGAGGAGGGAAATATTCCTGCATTGGATACTATAACATCATGCTGTTTTTGTGCTGGATCTTCGTGATGGCTGAACAATTTTGAACTCAGGGGTTGAGACAGACAGCTGCCAGAGCGGATGACAGGCATGTGTGATAGAATGAACCATCGATATTTGTATACTAGAACCTTTAGAGGCATGGAGGCACAATGCATAAATGAACAAAATAGGAATCGAGTTTAATCTCCAGTGAGGATAAACAAGATACAGTTCTTAAAGAAGAAAAAATTACACAGATTTAATAGACTCCATCTTCTCTTCTCTGGACACTTGCTTCAACAATCGAATTAGAGATATTCTTTGTGAGGAAGTGTCGGTGTAGCACTGACAAGACACATTTAGAGAATTGAAACCTACTCTATCACCCAGTGTGGGAGCCAAGAAAGTTCAAAATGATTTCTATCCTTGAACTTTCTTTTATTTTCTATAATATCTCGAAGTCTGTTGTGTTTGTGTTACTACTGAGAAATAACTATGGGAGTACAGTGGCTGACTACGGGTGCTGTCTGCACGGAGTTTGTACGTTCTCCCCGTGACTGCGTTGGTTTTCTCCGGGTGCCCCGGTTTCCTCCCACACTGGAGCTTTGGACGTACTACTTGCGTGGAAACAGGCCCTTCGGCCCACTGAGTTTGTGTCAGCCGGAGATCACCCCATACACCAGCACCATCCTACTACACACCAGGGACAATTTACAATTAACAGAAGCCAATTGAGCCACAAACCTGTACATCTTTGGAGTGTGGAGGGAAACCGGAGAGAGATCTCGGAGAAAACTCACGCAGGTCAGGGGGAGAACGTACAAACTCCGTACAGACGGGTAGTGAGGATTGAACCCGGATCCTTGGCGTTGTAAGGCAGCAACTCTACCGCTGCGCTACCTTGTGCATATGACGATAATACTTGTGCATATGACGATAAACATGACTTAACTTGAAGTCCTTGAAGCAATGACACAAATGCAGGTCCATTTCCCTTTCACCTTCCCCAGCTGTCACCCCTGTTTAATGCACACTGAAGCAGAAGCCACCTACACTAATTACAATCACCAGACATGTGGTTTATACGTCTCTTCCAATGCACAAACTGATAGAACCTCTCATTAAGCCAGTTTGTTCAGACCAAGAGGCGGGGACAGCTTCGGTGAGAATGCCACCCCGAATTATAAGAGGAATCGGAGGGATTTTACAGAGGGATCTTGGGCTGCAGCTACCTGAAAGTGGCAACACAAGTGGAAGAGAAGGCACAAGGTATGCTTGCCCTCATCAGTCAGGGCATAGGAGGACGTGGGGCGATCATGTAAAGGTGTACAAGATCGTGAGAGGAATTGACAGGGTAAATGCAATTTCATGCAGACCTGATAGAGTATATAAAATCAGAGGGTGGCAGTCAGAATCTTTTCACCGGGATGGAAAAATCACTAGAGGGCTTAGCTTTAAGTTGAGAGGAGCAAAGTTTGAAGGAAATTGGCGGGGCAATCTTTTTACACAGAGGGCGCTGGGTGCCTGGGGTGGTGGGTGGTGCCAGGGGTGTTGGTTGAGGCAAATATGATAATGGCATTTAAGATACTTTTCGATATGCACATGGATATGCAGAGAATGAAGGGGCATGGACTACTTACTGTATGTGCAGGTGCATCTACCAGATCTATTTCTCTCTTGATTTTGTACACCCCTATAAGATCACCCCTCATCCTCCTGCCCTCTAAGTAATAGTGTCCTAGCCTGCCCAACAGCATTGATAGAAGGGAAAGTACCGCCCGGCATCTTGTCTACGGTCAAACACTGTTGGGGTGTTTGTGTGACTAGGGACTCTGCACAATGACATGATCTAGTCATGATTTGGTCCTCAACATTGGACTCATGGCCTTTGAGATCGCCCTTCTAAACCTGCCCCAACAAGCAGAGGCAGACCGGCTGTGGGAGGGAGGGGGTGCCAGGCCTCGACGGAGGAGTGGGCCGCTGGAGGCCCTGCAGCAGCCCGGGGCTCGGCTAGACCGGGCACCGCTCCAAGAGGCCGAGCACGTGGACCGCGCGTGGCCTACAGCGGTGGAGCAGCGGCGGAGGACACCACGGCTACGCTTGGCCAAGCCGACCCTGCAATATCACCATGACAACGGGCCTTCATGGTCGGATCAAGAACTGGGACTTGAAAATGGTTCCAAATTGGCGACTGTATGCCATCTCAGTGTACTACTGCTATACACTTGTACTATCTGAGATGCTTATCTAATATGTATCTTAAGTGCTTATGTATAGTGATATTGTACTGAACTGTACAGTAAATGAATTTCACTGTACCTCGGTACATGTGGTAAATAAAGTAGCATGCCATATCAGTGGTATTTAGTGACAGTGGGCTGTGATTCTAGCTGGTGTGCCTAGCTCGATGTGATCCAGCCAGTTGTTTTAGGAACTCTATTGAGAAGAATTCTATTGGGAATTTTAACTCTCAGCAATCAATTGCTTTTCCAGTGCAAGACCAGAAGAAGTCAGGTTCAAAATAGGCTTATTATTGCAATAACCTCTAGCAAGCAAAATCCAGAGTATCTTTACAAGGTTCTCTCTAATTGCTTTTCAAACATTATCGGTGAGTTGTCCTTCCTCGATATGCTGAAATTAAATGGGATTCTAATCCAGTGTCCACTACATGTAGGACCTCAAAAGGCAACAGTCCCTGAGTTCCCCAATTAATAACCCTGCCAATTCTTGATTGGCTTTAACAAATTCAAAAGCAGAGCTGTCAACACATTGACAAATTCAATGCAGTTCTACATGCTGATCTATGGAACCTGAGGGGCTGTGCCATGCTGCGATTTGTGAACAGACTGCAACGTTATACTTTTAATAATAATAATAATAATGCATTACATTTATATAGCGCTTTTCATACACTCAAAGACGCTTTACAGGGATTTAAAGAACATAGGGAAGTGAATAAATAGATAAATAAGTAAACGAACAGAGAAAGGAGACAGAAGGTGAGGTGACCTTCAGTGGTTGAAGGCAGTACTAAACAACGTTTGCAAACTTTCCCATCCTCTGGGTAAATTTCATAAGTCGTAGGAGCAGAAGTCGACCATCAAGTCCACTCCGTCATTAAATCATGGCTGATCTATCTTTCCTCTCAACCTCATTGTCCCGCCTAGTTCCCATAACCCCTGGCACCCGCACCAATCAAGCATCTGCCAATCTGCACCTTACAAAATATCCATTGACTTGGGCTCCACAGCCATGTGTGGCAATGAATTCCACAGATTCACCACCCTCTGACCAAAGAAATCCCTCCTCATCTTCTTTCTAAAGGTACGTCCTTTTATTCTGAGGCTGTGCTCTCTGGTTCTAGACTCTCCCGCTAGTGGAAACATCCTCTCCACATCTACTATCTAGGCCTTTCACTATTCGGTAAGTTTCAATGAGGTCCCCCCTCATCCTTCTAAACTCCAACGAGTACAAGCCCAGTGCCGACCAACGCTCATCATACGTTAACCCAATCATTCCTGGGATCATTCTCGTAAACCTCTGGACCCTCTCTAATGTTGGCACATCCTTCTTCAGATACAGGGCCCCAAACTGCTCGCAATGCTTCAAAAGCCGTCTCACCAGTGCCTTCTAAAACTCTTAGCATTACATCCCTGTTTTCATATTCTAGTTCTCTGGAAATAAATGCTAACATTGCATTTGTCTTAATTTCTGCTTAAATTTATTTTTAGCTTTACGCAGCACAGTGAAATTCTTTTGCACAACCCACAATTTTGGCGCCATTAAAAGAAAGGACAAAAAGAAAGAAAAAATACCCACGTGTTGGAATTGCTGTGAGGGCCCCCGATCAAGGTGAGCCTTTGGTCTGAAGAAGGGTCTCGACCCGAAACATCACCCACTCCTTCTCTCCAGAGATGCAGCCTGTCCCACTGAGTTACTCCAGCTATTTGTGTCTATCTTTTTTTTAGAGATACAGCGCGGAAACAGGCCCTTCGGCCCACTGGGTCCACGCCGACCAGCGACCCCCATACATTAACACTATCCTACACCCACTAGGGACATTCTTTTTACATTTACCCAGCCAATTAACCTACAAACCCTGTACGTCTTTGGAGTGTGGGAGGGAACCGAAGATCCCGGAGAAAACCCAACGCAGGTCACGGGGAGAACGTACAAACTCCGTACAGACAGCACCCGTAGTCAGGATTGAACCCGGGTCTCCGGCGCTGCATTCGCTGTAAGGCGGCAACTCTACCGCTGCGCCACCGTGACCGCCCAGCTAGGCCCGACCCGACTCAGCGGCCTACTCCTCTGCAGACTGCCACGGTGTGCCCAGTTCAGGCGCCTCCTGCAGCCCCGACCTTGAAGTCGCTGGAGGTAATACCCTCTCCTACCGGCCCACTCCGTGAGTCCGTTGCTTCCAGCGGCTCCCTCCTCCTCGGCTCTCCGGCCTCCGGCTCTCCGAGCTCCCCTGCTTGCGGTCGTTGTGTCTTCGTTCTCGGCGGCCAACGGGTCTCCCTTGACATTCTGAATGGAGCCATCACCTCTGCCCCTTAAACCCAGAAGCAGGTTGCTGAGGTGGCGGTGTATTCACATTCTTCAGCCGTTGTGCCTCTTGCATCAGATTAGACTATTTTGATTAATATTTCATCCCTAATGGTTTTTAAATGTTTATAAATGTCAGAGAGATTCAGGGATCTTTATAATCTTTCACAGTGTTGGCGGTGAAGCAAAGTTCAAGGCCAAGGCTTTGGTGGTTGTCAAAGTTCACAGGTCACTTCAGGAGCAGGGCTTCCTTGTGACAACCTTGACCTAACTGCTGGAGGCCAGGGTGCCTTGAGAGAGAAATCTGGTCCCACCACAAACAAACCAGCTTAGCAGAGTGCTGCATTCGCTGTAAGGCAGCAACTCTACTGCTGCGCCACCATACCGCCCTAAGGGTTCAATGGTACTTTGTTGTCACAAGTACTGAGGGCGGTCACGGTGACGCAGTGGTAGAGTTGCTACCTTACAGCGCTTACAGCGCCGGGTTCGATCCCGACTACGGGTGCTTGTCTGTACGGAGTTTGTACGTTCTCCCCATGACCGTGTGGGTATTCTCTGAGATCTTCGGTTTCCTCCCACACTCCAAGGACGTGCAGGTTTATAGGCTAATTGGCTAGGTGAAAATGTAAATTGTCGCTAGTCTGTGTAGGATAGTGTTAATGTGCGGGGATCGCTGGTCAGCACTGACTCGGTGGGCTGAAGGGCCTGTTTCCGCACGGGCCTGAAGCTCTAAACTAAACTAATCTAAAAGGTGCAGTGAAATTCCATTTTTGCATACAATTTAGTAAACGTTTTACTTTACATGATAGTAATGATACCAAATAGTGAAAGGACAGAGTGAATGTGAAGATGATGTTTCCACTAGTGGGAGAGTCTAGGAACAGAGGACACAGCCTCAGAATAAAAGGACGCATCTTTAGAAAGGAGATAAGAAGGAATTTATTTAGTCAGAGGGTGGTTAATCTGTCATTGCCACAGACGGTTGTGGAACTCAAGTCAATGGATATTTTTCAATAGACAATAGACAACAGGTGCAGGAGGAGGCCATTCGGCCCTTCGAGCCAGCACCGCCATTCAATGTGATCATGGCTGATCATTCTCAATCAGTACCCCGTTCCTGACTTCTCCCCATACCCCCTGACTCCGCTATCCTTAAGAGCTCTATCTAGCTCTCTCTTTTCAGGCAGAGATTGACAGATTCTTGATTAGTAAGGGTGTCAGGGGTTATGGGGAGAAGGCAGGAGAATGGGGTTGAGAGGGAAATGGAATGGCGGAGAATACTTGATGGGCCGAATGGCCTAATTATGCTCCTTAAACTTATGACCATAATAAGCACAATTTTAGTTAAGTACGTGTCTAATGTGGATGGCTCGATTGTAATCATGTATTGTCTTTCCGCTGACTGGGTGAGCACGCAACAAAAGCTTTTCACTGTACCCTCAGCACACGTGACAATGAATTAAACTCAAACTAAACAAGCTCATCTGGCAAAAGACCTTGGGAATGGCTGAAGCAGGAAATAAGAGCTGTCGATCTGAGCAGAGAAATGATCACAGTTATTGATCTATTAATTTATGATCATGAGTTGGAAAATTAGCTTCAAAGCTGAGGAACTGTAATTGGAATAAGATTAGGTTGGCAGAACAGAGCTGCACATTCACATTTGTAACCTGCCAGTAATTGAACCCAGCTACTGATGGGATAAATACCTCTTCCCTTTGTCAGCGGAAAGAGTAATCAATGAAATGAAGTCCTGTAATCGCCCCGCAGTTGCAAGTTCATCCTCGGCATTGACCAATCTATAATGATGCATTGATTAAGCCAAAATATGGCAATCTCATGCATTTTAAAAAGGGATGTGGATTTGAAATGTTGCTTTAGTTTTAATGGATTTACTTCTGATTCACTTCCAAACACACAGCCAAACATCACTGAGTGGGAAGTTCTGCTAGTGTCGCCTGAAGTTAAGCCAGAGGATTTCAATTTAACAGGACTTTTGTTTCACAGGAATACGATATTTAGGAAATACATCAGTCCGATATGATAGTGGCACTTAAGAGGCTTATAAGTTGGCACATGAATATGCAGATGGTTCAAAAGTCCACAAGTTCCAGGAGCAGAATTAGGCCATTCGGCCCATCAAGTCTACTCCGCCATTCAATCATGGCTGATCTATCTCTCCCTCCTAACCCAGGGCCGTCTTAACGCATGGGCCTGATGGGCACTTGTCCGGGGCCCCACGAGCATAGGGGCCCCATGCTGATCTGTGTATGTTAAGTGACTTGCAATAAATAAATACTACTTTTAAAATGTAGGTTCAATAAGTGCTTTTTTCGCAACATTTTCCATCCCTAAGTGCTTCTCACAGCGGTCTGTAGGTGCTTTTCGCAACAATGTAGCACCCTAAGTCCATCGCTAAGTCCTTTTCGGTAAGTGCTTTTCGCCGGCACGACAGGGGGGGCTGGTAGGGAAAGGGGGGTGGGGGAGAGTAACGGTGGGGGCCCCAGTACACTGCTTTGCCCGGGGGCCCATAATGCTGTAAAAACGGCCCTGTCCTAACCCCATTCTCCTGCCTTCTCCCCATAACCCCTGAAACCCTTACTAATCAAGAATCTATCTGTCCATTTAAGAATGTTCTGTTGTTGTGCCAGCAAGGATACGATTTAGTCGTTTCAAAAGAATAAGATTTTAGCACCAGGCAAGCCTTGGTAAAAAAAAAATTATAAGTATTTCTGCAACTTTTTTTAAACATTGAACATAGAAGTGTACAGCTCAGTAATAGGGCCTTTGGCCTACAATGTCCATGCCAAACTTGGTCTAATCTCCTCTGCCTGCAAATGATCCCAATGGTTCAATGGTACTTTATTATCACATGTGGCGATGTACAATGAAATTATTTTTGCATTCAATCCATTGCAAGGATTACCGTACATAAGCGCATCTTAGATACAATACAGTTGCAGAGGAATAGTACACTGAGACAGTCTACTAGAGTCGCCAGGTTTGGCTTCATTTTAAAGTACCAGTTGTTGCAAGTGTAGAGATCTTGACCTGACCATGAAGGCCCATTGTCCTGGCGGCCATGCAGGGTCGGCTTGGCCAAGCGTGGCCATTGGTGTCCTCCATTGCTGCTCCACTGCTCTGTGCTGTTGCAGGTCACATCCTGTCCGCACGCTTGGTCTCATGGTGCGGGGCCCAGTCTGGCCGAACCCCAGGCTGCAGCAGGGCCTCCAAAGGGCCCACTCCACCCTCGATGTGTACTGCCTTGCTTCCCACGTGCTCGACCTCTTGGAGCGGTCCCTCACGCAGGCGAGTCCCAGGCTGCTGCAGGGCCTCCAGCGGCCCACTCCGCCGTCGAGGTGTGCTGCACTGCCTCCCGCAACCGGTCCGCTTGCCGGCCCCCTGTCCGCCGCCATCTTGGGTATCTTCTCCCACCTCTCCGGACCTCGGGAACGAGCAGGGAAGGGTTTGAGGAAACCACTCACTCTGGGCCGCAATCAGGGTCAATGTCAGCTGGGACGACAAGCACAGAACAAACAGGAGTCCAGACATCCAGATGGGAAAATCAAATAATGATCCAGTCTGAAGGGTCCAGACCCTAAACGTCACTTATCCATGTTCCCCAAGATGCTGCCTGACCCTTTGAGTTACTCCACATCCCTCCACCATCTCAAGGGCCAGGTCAATGGGTATTTCTTTACTTTCCCTGATCAATGTGCATACTCCACAATGGACTGCATCAGCAGTCACCAACTTACCAAGGGTGATGCAGAGTATTAAAGAACAACTGACTTCAGTGTTTATCTGTATGAGAGAGAACAGACATTGTGCTTATGTACAGTTACATATAAAAAGACAGCTTTCTTACTGTGTAGGAAGGAAACTGCAGATGCTGGCTTTCACCAAAGACATACAATGCTGGAGTAACTCAGCGGGTCAGGCAGCATTTCTGGAGAGAAGGAATGGGTGGCGTTTCGGGTCCAGACCCTTCTTCTGAAGTGTTACCTATTCCTTCTCTCCAGAGATGCTGCCTGTCCATCTCAGCTTTCTTGCTGTGTCTGTATATGTGTGTGGTTTCATTCTTTCAGTCCATTTCTCCAAAGTAGCAAGGTTTTGCTACAAGTAGCAACTCCTTGAGTTTAGAAGGACTAGGGGGGGACCTCATTGAAACTTACCGAATAGTGAGCGGCCCTGGATAGAGTGGATGTGGAGAGGATGTTTCCACTAGTGGGAGAGTCGAGGACCAGAGGCCACAGCCTCAGAATATAAAGGCGTACCTTTAGGAAATAGATGAGGAGGAATTTCTTTAGTGAGAGGGTGGTGAATCTGTGGAATTCATTGCCACAGATGACTGTGGAGGCCAAGTCAATGGATATTTTTAAGGCAGAGATTGACACATTCATGATAAGTACGGGTGTCAGGGGTTATGGGCAGAAGGCAGGAGAATGGGGTTGAGAGGGAGAGATAGATCAGCCATGATTGAATGGTGGAGTAGACTTGATGGGCCGAATGGCCTAATTCTGCTCCTACAACTTATAATCCTACAGTATGAGCAATTAACTGCCAGTGTTTCCTCTCCAATTATATTTCTACGAAGGAAATGTCTGGCTCCTGGATTGGATTTGCTTTCCACAAGATTGAATTATGAGGGATGTATTTTCTTCTGTAAAAACAGTTGCCTTAAAAAACATTTCTTTGCTTTCTGCCTCCTGGGGAAGACGGCTCTGTTCACCACCAAAATATATGTCCAGTTCCGCGGAGGATTGAGAATATAATGATAAGTTGGCTGTTACTCAACGCGGGAAATATATTTCATGACTGAATATGACATTCTCCCTATTCCTCAACGATTGCAAAGTGTTATGTGATGCTTGTGGTGCCCGCAGCAAGATGTTGTTAACAGAAAAGATGCAATGGGTGGAAGGAATATGGGTTAAGAAGGCTTGCCGTCCATTCTGTCACAGTGAAAAGCAAACACAAGTCTGGGGATGTATTTTGTGTCATCTACAACTTGTCAAAAATGGCTTCCCTTGGATAAATCTAAACGGAAGGGAAATGGAGGCAAGACGTTTATTACCTTCTGGAAATTCAGCAATAGGAAGTGACAGCCTGAATGTCATTAAAAAAGAACCAGCCCAGAAAATGAGCACGAGAAGCTCCTTTATGCACCAAAGTGAGAACCGACTGGCAATTAATTACCCGTTTCTGCTGTGCTCCTTGGAAAGGAGAAGCGAAAATGTGATAAGGAAAGGAAGGGAAGATACGACACGATACCATGGAACTTTATTGATGCCAGGAGGGAAATTGATCTGCCAACAGTCATAAAAACACAAGATACACCAAACATGAAATTAAAGTGACGAGTGGTAAGGATTGGGGATGTACAAAGATTGGGGAGGGGGGGGGGGGGGGAGGGTGGGGGGGGAGGGGAGCCAGTCTCAGTCTATCTCACGACAGAAGGGGGAGGAATTGTACAGTTTGATAGCCACAGGTAAGAAGGATCTCCTGTGGCGTTCTGACCTGCATCTTGGTGGAACCAGACTGTTGCTGAAGGTGCTCCTCAGGTTGACCAGTGTGTCATGGAGGGGGTGAGCTGTATTGTCCAGGATGCTCCGCAGTTTGAGGAGCATCCTCCCCTCCAAGACCACCTCCCATGAATCCAACTCCGCCCCCAGGACGGAGCCAGCCTTCCTGATGAGTTTGTTGATCCTGTTGCCGTCTGCGACCTTCGCCCTGCTGCCCCAGCGCAAGGCAGCGAAGAAGATGGAACAAGAAGAAGATACAGGGGTGATCTGGGTAGAAAGATGTAACAAAACTGCTAAAGCTTCCAAAGACATGTAAAAAGTAATGGGAAAATTACTTTTCTAGAGATGAGGAGCAGCAGAGAGAAATAGGTTTCGGGTGAGGGGGGAAAGACTTAATAGGAACCTGAGGGGTAACTTTTTTCATGCAAAGGGTGGTGAATGTATGGAACGAGCTGCAGGAGGAGGTAATTCAGGGGGGGGGGGAGGATAAGGGGGGTTGAGGGGGATGGAGTGGGGGGGATGGGAAGGGGGAGGGGAGGGGAGCTGGAGGGAGGGGGGGGGGGGAGAGGGTGCTGCACCAATAACATAACATAACATAACATAACAACACTTTATTGTCACTCGGCTTTTTACACCGAAATTTCAGCAGTCACACAAAACACAGCAAAAAAGAAAAGAACACAGGACACCCGACCCCAACACAAACATCCATCACAGTGACTCCAAACACCCCCTCACTGTGATGGAGGCAACAAAACTTCCCCTCTCTTCCCCCCGCACCCACGGACAGGCAGCTCGACCCCTACCGAGGCAAACGACACGCACAGCCCCCGCAAGGGGATGGAAGGCCCCGCGGCCAAGCCGCCCCGGGCACCGAAACGTCCCGCGGCCGCACCGGGCGATGTTAAGTCCAGCGGCCGAGCCGCACCGGGCACCGAAACGTCCCGCGGCCGAGCCGCACCGGGCACTGAAACGTCCCGCGGCCGAGCCGCACCGGGCACTGAAACGTCCCGCGGCCGAGCCACACCGGGCACTGAAACGTCCCGCGGCCGAGCCGCACTGGGCACTGAAATGTCCCGCGGCCGAGCCGCACCGGGCGATGTTAAGTCCAGCGGCCGAGCCGCACCGGGCACTGAAACGTCCCGCGGCCGAGCCGCACCGGGCGATGTTAACTCCAGCGGCCGAGCCGCACCGGGCACTGAAACGTCCCGCGGCCGAGCCGCACCGGGCACCGAAACGTCCTGCGGCCGAGCCGCACCGGGCACTGAAACGTCCCGCGGCCGAGCTGCGCTGGCGATGTTAAGTCCCGCAGCCGAGCCGCGCCGGCGATGGAAGGCCCCGCGGGCGAGCTGCGCCCCGGGGAAGAGACCTAATAAAAGAAAGGTTTCCCCCCGCCCCACCCCACCCCCCACACCCCACCCCACCCCCACACCCCACACCCCACACCCACACCCCACCCCCCCACCACACATACACAGCCAAAAACAGAAACAAAAACCATCCCAACACCGACACAAACAAAAAAAAAGAAAAAAAGACAAACAGACTGCCAGAGAGCCGCAGCCGATAGGCGCAGCCAACTCCTCCCATGCAGGAGAGGTTTGGATCCCAACGGGTCCACTTGGTCTAGCATCTAACTATAGTTCTTTATCCACGGCACGTTACTTCAAAAAACTCTGATAAATTGGTCAAACTTGACTTCCCTTTCACAAACGATGTTATATTTAACTGATAGAAACATAGAAACATAGAAAATAGGTGCAGGAGTAGGCCATTCGGCCCTTCGAGCCTGCACCGCCATTCAATATGATCATGGCTGATCATCCAGCTCAGTAACCTGTACCTGCCTTCTCTCCATACCCCCTGATCCCTTTAGCAAAAAGGGCCACATCTAACTCCCTCTTAAATATAGCCAATGAACTGGCCTCAACTACCTTCTGTGGCAGAGAATTCCACAGACTCACTACTCTCTGTGTGAAGAAATGTTTTCTCATCTCAGTCCTAAAAGACTTCCCCCTTATCCTTAAACTGTGACCCTTGGTTCTGGACTCCCCCAACATCGGGAACAATCTTCCCGCATCTAGCCTCTCCAACCCTTTCAATTTTTCTAAGTGATATCTCTCTAAATAGAAATCCTAACGCTTTCTCTGTGATAATCATTAACCCAGCTGGCTTGCAGTATTCTGCACTCTGCTTCGAATGTGCCTGACCTGCTGAGTATTTATAGCATTTTCTGTTTTTATTTTTAATTTCCAGTTTTTTTTTGCCACTGTTGTGGCTTTCATTGATCTTTTTAAAATATCTGTAAAGGTGTAATTCGCACTGGCAGTGGATCAAAAAAAGATAAAAATGCGTGCTTCTTAACTTTGAATGGAAGCCCAGATCCCACTGCAGAGATTTAAGCTGAAGGGAGCATCACGCCACTGAGGTGCAGCGTTTCCGATGAAACATGAATCCCAAGCACTCTCTCTCGTGCCAAGTGAACGTAAAACAGAGAGCGTGTAGGATGGAACTGCAGATGCTGGTATAACTCAGCGGGTCAGGCAGCATCTCTGGAGATAAGGAATGGGTGACGTTTTGGGACGAGACTTGGAGTCTGAAGAAGGGTCACCTTTGCCAACTTTCTCACTCCCAAATAGGGGACAAAAGGTGACGTCGCCGCCCCGCGCCCCACGTGACCTCACCCAGCCAGCGGTCAAGTGTTCCCGCTCCACCAATGGAAGCCGCCCGGGCCGGGAGGCAGGTTGCTACGCAACCTCCATTAGGCGGCACCCGGGCCTCTGGGCCTACACTGTCCGGGCCTACACCGGCCCCCGGGCCTACAGTGTCCGGGTCTACAGTGTCCGGGCCTACAGCGCCCCCCGGGTCTAATATGGGACAAGGGCAGTCCCGTACAGGACAAACCAATTTAGCCGAATTGTCCCGGCTAATACGGGACAGTTGGCAACCCTACCTATAAAGTAGAGAACCATGGATTTATACAACATGGAGATAAGTCCTACAGTTTACATAGTCCGCACTGACCAGCAAGCACCCATTTGGGTCAAATCTATTTTATTCTAATGGTTCATTATGGCCACATATACACTCCACAGTGAAATTCTTGCACCCGTCGCCTTATCTTGGCGCCATTTTCAAAAGAAAAGGTCCAAAGTCCGGTCCACGCACTCGATGTACCCGATCCAGGTGAGGCCCCAGGCTGCTGCAGGGCCTCCTCCGTTATCTTCGACCGGCTCGGCCCTTGAACCGACCTCCGTCTCCTCGCCCGATCGCCTCTGTCCCGGGGGCGTCTCCTGCAGCCGACCTTGCAGACGCTGGATTCAATACCCCGGTCCCTCTCCCACTGGCCCGCTCCTCCCGTCCGTCGTCACCAGCGGCTCCATCCTCCTCAGCTCTTCGGTCTTCAGGGCCGAGCTTGGCAACTTCCAATCTCCCCCCACCGGGTCACCCCATATTCCCATCATCTCCCCCCTGGATTCTACCACTCACCTAAAAACTGGAGGCAATTAAGATTAGCATATCATCCCGCACAAATTTGATAATGTGCGAGGAAACCAGAGGACCTGGGGCAAAATTTATATGGGCATGGTGAGAACATGCAGACTCCACACAGATAGCAACCTATCACCAACTAGAGTGGTCTTGAGCTCCCATCTACCTCATTGGAGACCGTCGGACTATCGTTAATCATACTTTCACCCAGAGGGTGGTTGGAGTCTGGAACTCACTGCCTTGGGTGGTGGTGGAGGCGGGAACACTCACAACGTTTAAGAGGCATTTGGATGGGCACTTGAAATGCTACAACATTCAGGGCTACGGTCCAAATGCGGGAAAATGGGATTAAAATTAGACTGTGTTTGGTAACGGGCGGCACGGACATGATGGGCCGAAGGGCCTCTTTCTGTGCCGTAGGACTCTATGACTCTATGACTTTCCTGGACTATATGTTATTTTCTTTATCCTGTATCTGTACACTGTGGACGGCTTGATTGTAATCATGTATCGTCTTTCTGCTGACTTGGATAGCACGCTACATAAAAGCTTGTCACTTTACCTCAGCACACGTGACAATAAAATAAACTAAAGTAAATTAAATTCAGCGGATCAGGCAGCATCTCTGGAGAATATGGATAAGTGATGTTTCGGGTCGAGACCCTTCTTTAGTCTGAAGAAGGGTCCCGACCCAAAACGTCACCCACTGTGATGGATGTTTATGTTAACTTTTGTACGTCTTGTTGCTTTTCACTTAGTATGGCTGTATGGTAACTCAAATTTCACTGTACCTTAATTGGTACATGTGACAATAAAATGACCTTGAAACCTTGAAATATTAACTCAATTTATCTGCAGATTATGCTTCACCAGCAGTATGTTCTGCTTTGTTATTTCTTACTTGCCTTGCAGGTCACAGCATGACAAGTGCATATCTAGGTACTTCTTAAAAATGCCTTGGATTTTACACAGTCCCCTTCATCCTCTCTGGCCACCAGGAAACATATCGCCGCCTAATGAGGCGTGGTCAATGTAATGCTGGTGACCAACCTTCACAGCCAGATTCACCACCCTCTGACTAAAGAAATTCCTCCTCTGCGTAAAAGAACGCCCTTTAATTCTGAGGCTATGACCTCTAGTCCTAGACTCTCCCACCAGTGGAAACATCCTCTCCACGTCCACTCTCTCCAAGCCTTTCACTATTCTGTATGTTCCAATGAGGTTCCCCCCTCATTCTTCTAAACTCCAGCGAGTACAGGCCCAGTGCCGACAAACACTCATCATAGGTTAACCTACTCGTTCCTGGGATCATTCTTGTAAACCCTCCTCTGGGCCCTCTCCAGAGCCAGCACATCCTTCCTCAGACATGGGGCCCAAAATTGCTCACAATATTCCAAATGCGGCCAGAGTGAATGGACACAAACTAATCTCACAAACCCTTGGGTCTGATGCTCCACTTCATAGCTTTGAGATTGCTTTTAGATCCAGCAACCTATTTCAAAAAAGAAGCTGGAGGAATCTGTGCTTCAGATCGGAGAGTCCATCAGTGGGATTGGCTATTTGATTAATGTCGTCCCAGTTAAATTCTCATCTCTCCCTCGTCCCCCAAAATAAGTTTTTTTTAAATGTATTATCTATTTGCAAATCCCGGGGGGTGGGGGGGGGGGGGGGGGGGTGGGGGAGAGCTGGCAGCCAGGGAATTCAATAACAAATTACACACGCTGCAATTTTCATATCTCAACAGCTTGGAGCCTATCTTGCAGAGCAGGGAAGGGTTTTATCTCCAGATTTTTAATGAGTCTTCAGCCAAAGCATTTGATATTCAGAGGGAAAGCGAGAAGGACAGAAATACAGCTAAAGGTGAACTATCTTGCAAAAGAGCTATTATTTAAAACAGATCCGATAATTCGTTGAAGATTAACGCCACACTGCGGCATCGCCCAACGCTCTTTCGCGGCTAAGATAATGAATGCAGTGGAGTGAGCTTTCACAGTGCTAAATAAACAGAGGTAAGCTAGGATTATTTCAGAGTTTGCAGAAATTTCTGAAAAGAAACCTGCCTTGTCCCCTTAATACTGACCCCGGTGAAATATGAGAAATTGCATCTAAAGTCATGCATTGAAGAAATGATATGCTGTTTCATTTTAGATGTTAGACACAAAAAGCTGGAGTAACTCAACGGGTCAGGCAGCATCTCTGGAGAAAAGGAATAGGAATAGGAATCAGTCTGAAGAAGGGTGTCGACCCCAAGCATCACTTACTCCTTTGCTCCAGAGATGCTGCCCGACCCACTGAGTTACTCCAGCTTTTTGTGTTTATCTTCAGTGTTAACCAGCATGTGTACTTCCTTCCTACACATCTTATTTTTTATGTTCGTCTGGTAAACCTTCTCTGAAATGTTTCCAATGGATTGAATTCCTTTCTTAAATAAGGAAATAATAATGTGCATAGTGTTCCTGATGTGATCTCCCCAATATCTTATATCACTGGGGCGGCCTTAAGAGCTGCTGCCTTACAGCGCCAGAGACCCGGGTTCGATCCTGACTACGGGTGTTGTCTGTACGGAGTTTGTACGTTCTCCCTGAGACCGCATGGGTCTTTTTCCAGGTGCTCCGGTTTCATCCCACACTCCAAAAACATACAGGTTTGTAGGTTAATTGGCTTCTATAAATTGTTCCTAGTTTGTAGGATAATGCCTTTGTACAGGGTGATCACTGTTCGGCACGGACTCCGTGGGCCTAAGGGCCTGTTTCCACGCTGTATCTCTAAAGTCTAAAGAAAAGTTAAGTGGAGCATAATTATTCGCGTTATATTCATTTCCCATAGTAATCAATAATAATATAAAATCCTGGAGTAACTCAGCGGGTCAGGCAGCATCTCTGGAGAAAACGAATATGTGATGTTTCGGTTCGAGACCCTTCATCAGACTGTGATAACAATATTCCATTGGCTTTCCTAATCGGTTGCTTTTTGCAAATTGAGTTAGAGTCATGGAGTCATAGAGTGATACAGTGTGGAAACAGGCCCTTCAGCCCAACTTCTCCACACCGGCCAACAAGTCCCGCTACACTAGTCCCACCTGCCTGCGTTTGGCCCATATCGCTCCAAACCTGTCCTATCCATGTACCTGTCCAACTGTTTCTTAACGTTGGGATAGTCCCTGCCTCAACTACCTCCTCTGGCATCTTGTTCCAAACACCCACCACCCTTTGCGTGAAAAAGTTACCCCTCAGATTCCTATTAAATCTTTTCCCCTTCACCTGAACCCTATGTCCTCTGGTCCTCGATTCACCTACTCTGGGCAAGGGATTCTGTGCATCTATTCCTCTCATGATTTTATACACCTCTGTAAGATCACCCCTATAATTTGGACATCTTAACTCCCCTGCATCTCAGAACATTAAAAAGATATGCTTCTTTATTTTTCCTTCAAAATGGTCCTTCCCACTTTATACTCCATTTGTTAGATCTTTGCCCAGTTGCTTAACTGATTCATATCTCTTTGTAGACTCCTTATCTCCCCTTCACAATTTACTTTCCTACTTATCTTTGTGTTATCGGCAAATTTAGAAAACATACCTTTCGTGCTTTCATCCAAGTGATTTATGTAGGCTGAACACCTGCATCTATCCCTGTGGCACTCCATTCATTCTAGCTTTCCAACCAGAAAAGACCCACTTATATCTACTCTCTTCTTCCTATTAGCCAGTCAATCAGTCTTGCTATTGAGGGCGTGCAGCGTAGTTTTACTAGGTTAATTCCCGGAATGGCGGGACTGTCGTATGTTGAAAGACTGGAGCGACTAGGCTTGTATACACTGGAATTTAGAGGGATGAGAGGGGATCTTATTGAAACATATAAGATTATTAAGGGGTTGGACCCGTTAGAGGCAGGAAACATGTTCCCAATGTTGGGGGAGTCCAGAACCAGGGGCCACTGTTTAAGAATAAGGGGTCGGCCATTTAGAACAGAGATGAGGAAAAACTTTTTCAGTCAGAGAGTTGTAAATCTGTGGTATTCTCTGCCTCAGAAGGCAGTGGAGGCCAGTTCTCTGAATGCTTTCAAGAGAGAGCTTGATAGAGCTCTTAAGGATAGCGGAGTCAGGGGGTATGGGGAGAAGGCAGGAACGGGGTACTGATTGAGAATGATCAGCCATGATCACATTGAATGGCGGTGCTGGCTCGAAGGGCCGAATGGCCTACTCCTGCACCTATTGTCTATTGACACCACTGTGTTGCATTCGCCACTGTAAACTTTTACTGTCCCCAGTAACTTTTTCTGTAACATCTTAACTTAGAGTCATAGAGTCAAACAGCGTGTAAACAGGCCCTTCAGCCCAACTTGCCCATACCGACCAACATGTCCCATCTACACTAGTCCCACCTGCCTGCATTTGGCCCATATCCCTCTAAACCTCCCCTACCCATGCACCTGTCTAAATGTTTATTTAACGTTGCGAAAGTACCTGACTCGACTACCTCCTCTGGCAGCTCATTCCATACACCCACCATCCTTTGTGTGAAAAGGTTAACCCTCAGGTTCCCATTAAATCTTTTCCCCTTCACCTTAAACCTATGTCTTCTGGAACTTCTAGAAATCTGATTGTATAACATTCTATTGTTGCCTTATACCCACACCACCTGCTAGTTCTAACCAAATAGGTTAAACATGATTTAGTTTAGTTTTGAAATAAATAATTGAAATAGGCCCTAAGGCACACTGAATCTTTCGTGTGCTGTCTGTGTGGAGTTTACACGTTCTTCCTGGGACCATGCCAGTTTCCTCCCAGTTTGCAGGTTAATTGGCCTCTGTAAATAGCCCCTAAAGTGTAGGGAGCGGATGAGAAAGCGGGATAACAGAGAACGAGTGTGAACGAGCGATCGATGGACAGCATGGACTTGATGGGCTGAAAGGCCTGTTTCTATACTGTTTCTCTAAAGAGGTGACTAACTGACGGTGCACTGCAACAGTGTTTGGTGAAGAAAGTTCCAGAAGGAGACAGCTTCGAATCAAAATAACTGCAAGGATGCCAGTGGTCTCTGCAAGTTTAATTTGCTATTTTGCGACGTTCTATAACACGGTAGAGATCACTACTGCCTGGTAGATCATGAATTTTGTGCTAAACTCTTGCAATGTGGGCGAGTACAGGGCTTTGCTGTGAATCATCGTTGCTGGAGGGCGATGTTTTATAGCAGGTTATTAAGGACTTTGGCCTTGCAAACGATCAACGTACGACCCATCCTCCCACGTGCTTTGATGAACGAGTTGGCAATTTCTTCAATCTCAGCTGTGGGCACTTACATATGGTAGCTCCATTAATGAGCAAATGACCTTGGTTCTGGAGTGTAATAGCCATAGGTGGAAGACTTTTCCATTAGTTCTGAAGATTAGTTCCACTTCGATGGAAATTTTGGTGAAAGTGAGAAGCAGCACTGAAGCGAGCAAGTGTTGGTACATGGATAGGATTGTTATCATAAAGTCATAAGGAATATGAGTAGAATTAGGCCATTCGGCCCATCAAGACTACTCCATTCAATCATGGCTGATCTATCTCTCCCTCCAAACTCCATTCTCCTGCCTTCTCTCCATAATCTCTGACACCTGTACTAATCAAGAATCTATCTATCTATCTCTGCCTTAAAAATATCCACTGACGGCCTCCACAGCCTTCTGTGGCAAAGAATTCCACAGATTCACCACCACCACCACCAGAGAGAGGGATATGGGCCAAACGCAGACAGGTGGGACCTGTTTCCAAGCCGTATGACTCTATGACGTTATGTTGGAACAATGATCAACACTGATTTAGAGTCATAGAGTCATACAGTGTGGAAACAGGCCCTTCGGCCCAACTTGCCCACACTGACCAACATGCTGCATCTAAACTAGGCCCACCTGCCGGCTTTTGGCCCATATCCCACTAAACCAACCCTGTCCATGTACCTGTCTAATTGTTTCTTAAACATTGTGATAGTCCCTGCCTCAATTACCTCATCTATCAGCTTGTTCCATACACCATTTACACTTTGTGTAAAAAAAGTTACGTCTCAGGTTCCCATTAATTCTATCCCCCCCTCACCTTAAACCTATGTCCTCTGGTTCTTGATTCCCCTAGTCTGGGCAAAAGACTCTGTGTGTTTACCAGATTTATGGTTTTGTACACGTCTATATAATCACCCCTCATTCCCCTGCGCTCCAAGGAATAAAGCCCTAGCCTGCTTCGCCTCTCCCTATAGCTCAGTCCCTTGAGTTCTGGTAATATCCTGGTAAACCTTCTCTGAACCCTTTCAAACCTGACAACATTGGGCGTACCTGTGTGTATATATACCTGCGTGTGTGTATATACCTTTGTTTGTACACACTTGTGCGCATGCATACCTACCTACGTGTGTGGGTGTGTGTGTGTGTGTGTGTACATACCTGTGTGAGTGCGCATACCTGTGTGTGGATGCCTATTTACCTGAGTGTGTGTGTATACCCCTGTGTGTGTGTGTGTGCATACCTGTGTATGTGCATACCCGTGCATGCAAGTACATACTTATGAGTGTACATACCTGTGTGTATGTGTGTATGTACATACCTGTGAGTGTACATACCTGTCTGTATGTATGTACATACCTGTGAGTGTACATACCTGTGTGGGTGTATGCATAAGCTTGTGTCTCTGTGTACATCTCTGTCTCAACATCAACAGGCCAGGTGTCACTGCACAAAGGCAGTGGGCTGCCCAAAGTTGCCCTCAGCCAAGTCAAGTCAAGTCAAATTTATTTGTCACATACACACATACACGATGTGCAGTGAAATGAAAGTGGCAATGCCTGCGGGTTGTGCACAAAAAGAATTACAGTTACAGCATATAAATAAAGTTAATAAGTTACTATTAGTGTCGACAAAAAATTAGTCTCTGGGGTTATAAACGTTGACAGTCCTGATGGCCTGTGGGAAGAAGCTCCGTCTCATCCTCTGTGTTTTCACAGCGTGACAGCGGAGGCGTTTGCCTGATCGTAGCATCTGGAACAGTCCGTTACTGGGGTGGTAGGGGTCCCTCATGATCTTGCTTGCTCTGGATCTGCACCTCCTGATGTATAGGTCCTGCAGGGGGATGAGTGTAGTTCCCATGGTGCGTTCTGCCGAACGCACTACTCTCTGCAGGGCCATCCTGTCCTGGGCAGAGCTGTTCCCAAACCAGACTGTAATGTTGCCGGACAGGATGCTCTCTACAGCCCCAGAGTAGAAGCAATGAAGGATCTTCAGAGACACTCTGAATTTCCTCAGTTGTCTAAGGTGGTAAAGGCGCTGCTTAGCCTTACCCACCAGTGCGGCAATGTGCGTTGCCCACGTCAGATCCTCTGCGATGCGGACTCCCAAGTATTTAAAACTGCTCACCCTATCCACAATCGACCCATTTATCTCCAGTGGACCCATTTATCTCCAGCCACACATAACAAAGTAGCAATTGGCGTCAACTGGTCAATGAAAGGAGAATTGATAACTTCAAGCATTTTGGAACCCTCATCCAGAGCTAATATACGAGTCAGGAGTTATCATTTTGTCCTCATTGCTTGATATTGAAGCGAAGTAGTTGTAAGCACTAAATCTCCAGCCGCATT
>NC_135962.1:53462509-53535009 GCF_053455715.1 Rhinoraja longicauda
TGAAGTACATGCCACACATCCACACACTACACAGGCACTTTTCATCAATGTAATCGCAATTCATCGGATGGTTTTGGCCTTGAAGGAAATAACCGAGATAAGTCCTAACAGCAGTTATTACGCAGAAGACACGGCACTTTGTCACTTATTTACAATTGTACCACCAACACAAAAAGATCAATGGAACGAGAGATTTTTTTGGACAAAGTGCACAGAAACACCTCAATCAGTATTGATTCAAACAAAGTTTGAAAAGTATACACACAACAATACCCATCTTTCTCCTTTCGGAAAGGTTTTACAATAATATCAGTAGTTTAGTTTAGAGATACAGCGCAGAAACAGGCCGTTCGGCCCACCAAATCCGCGCTGACCAGCGATCACCACACACTAACACTATCCTACACACTCTAGGGTCAATTGATATTTATACCAGGCCAATTAGCCGACAAACCTGTATGTCTTTGGAATATGGGAGGAAACCAGAGCACCCAGAGAAAACCCACGGGGAGAACGTACAAACTCTGCACAGACAGCGCTCGTAGTCAGGATCGAACCTGGGTCTCTGGTGCTGTCAGGCAGCAACTCTACCGCTGCGCCACCATTATTCTTCTCCTGTCCTTGATATCCACACAATTATGCTCCCAGCAAGTTACACTTGTTATTTCTGCTTTCCTAGGTCTGTTTTCGCCCCTGTGTGCTCACACTGAAGCTCTCAAACACGCTGAAGGTGGCAAGATGCAACTTTGCTTCTGCCCCGGAGATGCGGATTTACCACAAAAAAACATTAATAGATTTTTTTTGTCTTTTATCCCAAAGAATCAAAAAATAAAACATTCCGCTTGATTGTGCATAAATTTGGCCAGTGCCAGTCTGAAACGCTCCATTTCAATCTGGGGTCAGTAACTGGGGAGCACGGTTTTGGCCTTGGGCGGTATGAAGGATTGGTCGACCAGTGTGACATTGAGCTAAAAACTAGGAGTACTGTGTGCAATTTTGGTCTCCAAATTTGAGGATAGATATTCTTGCTATTGAGGGCGTGCAGCATAGGTTTACTAGGTTAATTCCAGGAATGGAGGGACTGTCATATGATGAAAGACTGGACGACTAGGCTTGTATACACTGGAATTTAGAAGGATGAGAGGGGATCTTATCGAAACATATAAGATTATTAAGGGGTTGGACGCGTTAGGGGCACGGAACATGTTCCCAATGTTGGCGGAGTCCAGAACAAGGGGCCACAGTTTAAGAATAAGGGGTAGGCCATTTAGAACTGAGATGAGGAAAAACGTTTTCAGTCAGAGAGTTGTGAATCTGTGGAATTCTCTGCCTCAGAAGGCAGTGGTAGGCCAATTCTCTGAACGCATTCAAAAGAGAGCTTGATAGAGCTCTTAAGGATATCGGAGTCAGTGGGTATGGGGAGAAGGCAGGAACAGGGTACTGATTGAGAATGATCAGCCATGATCACATTGAATGGCGGTGCTGGCTCGAAGGGCCAAATGGCCTCCTCCTGCACCTATTGTCTATCGTCTATTACATACGTTTGGCATGCATACTTTGTAGAAAATAAACTGCTCAAGGGGTTTTACTAAGATGGATATGAGGTCAATTTAGAGCGGTGGAAATTAAGAACCATTTTCACGGTCAATGGGGAACAATCATTATCGAACGTTCATCACACTAGTCCCACCACTCTCTATCCCCAGAGCCTCCTCCCACCAAACAATCCAATGTCATCTAGCTCTGACCCGTATTATCTTCCAATTTCATTGCCTTCGAGCAGCTAGACCTTCAGCACTGTCCATACGTTCATTGGTGATAGGAGCAGAATTAGGCCATTCGGCCCCATCAAGTCTGTTCCACCATTCAGTCACGGCTGATCTAGCTCTCCCTCCTAACCCCATTAGACAATAGACAATAGGTGCAGGAGGAGGCCATTCGACCCTTCGAGCCAGCACCGCCATTCAATGTGATCGTGGCTGATCATTCTCAATCAGTGCCCCGTTCCTGCCTTCTCCCCATACCCCCTGACTCCGCTATCCTTAAGAGCTCTATCCAGCTCTCTCTTGAATGCATTCAGAGAATTGTCCTCCATTGCCTTCTGAGGCAGAGAATTCCACAGATTCACAACTCTCTGACTGAAAAAGTTTTTCCTCATCTCCGTTCTAAATGGCCTACCCCTTATTCTTAAACTGTGGCCCTTGGTTCTGGACTCCCCCAATATTGGAAACATGTTTCCTGCCTCCAGCATGTCCAACCCCTTAATAATCTTATATGTTTCAATAAGATCCCCTGGCACAGTGGTAGAGCTCCTGCCTCACAGCGCCAGAGACCCGGATTCGATCCTGACTATGAGTGCTGTCTGTACGGAATTTGTACGTTCTCCCCATGACCTGCATGGGCTTTCTCCAAGGTTTTCGGTTTCTTCCCACACTGCAAAGACATGCAGGTTTGCAGGTTAATTGGATTGGTATAAATGTAAATGTAAAAATTGTCCCTAGTGTGTGTAGTGTTAATGTGCGGGGATCACTGGTCGGTGCGGAGTCGTTGGGCTGAAGGGTGTTTCCGTGTTGTATCTCTAAACTAAGCCAAACTAAACTAAACTAAAATAAACTACACTAAATCATGTTCAGAAAGGAAAATGGAACATGGTAGGAAAGGCAGGGGTGGCAAGTACGGTTGCCAACTGTCCCGTATTAGCCGGGACATCCTGTATAGTGGGCTAAATTGGTTTGTCCCGTATGGGACCACCCTTGTCCCATATTAGGCCCGAGGGGCACTGTAGGCCTGGACAGTGTAGGCTCGGATCGTGTAGGCACGGAGGCCCGGGCGCCACCTGATGGAGGTTGCTTAGCAACATGCCTCCCGGCCCGGGTGGCCACCATTGGTGGAGCAGGAGCACGTGGCCGCTGGCTGGGCGAGTTCACCTTTTGTCCCTTATTTGGGAGTGAGAAAGTTGGCAACCCTAGCGGCAAGGCACGAATTTGCTCCCAGTGATAGACACAAAATGCTGGAGTAACTAACTCAGCGGGACAGGCAGCATCTCTGGAGAGAAGGAATGGGTGGGTGACATTTCGGTTCAAGACCCTTCTTCAGACTTCCTCAGACCAAGTCTGAAGAAGGGTCTCGATCTAAAAAGTCACCCATTCCTTCTCTCCAGAGATGCTGCCTGTCCCGCTGAATTAGTTACCCCAGCTTTTTGTGTCTCTCTTCAGTTTAAACCCACATCTGCAGTTCCTTCCTACACAGTTTGCTCCCGGTTCCAGGTGCAGTAACCGGGAGGTCAGTATCTGTACCAGGTTCATGCCACCAATGTTCCCAACGATGCAGGGACCAGGAAGACCCCGAAGACCGGAGAGAGCTGAGGAGGTGGGAGCCGGTGGTGACGACGGACACGAGGAGTTGGTCCACTCCTTACCTGGATCTGGAGCCGCTCCTGTACATCCTGTACTTGCTATGGAGGGCGTGCAGCGTAGGTTTACTAGGTTAATTCACGGAATGGCGGGACTGTCATATGTTGAAAGACTGGAGCGACTAGGCTTGTATACACTGGAATTTAGAAGGATGAGAGGAGATCTTATCGAAACGTATAAGATTATTAAGGGGTTGGACACGTTAAAGGCAGGAAAATTTTTCCCAATGTTGGGGGAGTCCAGAACAAGGGGCCACAGTTTTAGAATAAGGGGTAGGCCATTTAGAACTGAGATGAGGAAAAACTTTTTCAGTCAGAGAGTTGTGAATCTGTGGAATTCTCTGCCTCAGAAGGCAGTGGAGGCCAATTCTCTGAATACATTCAAGAGAGAGCTGGATAGAGCTCTTAAGGATAGCGGAGGCAGGGGGTATGGGGAGAAGGCAGGAACGGGGTACTGATTGAGAATGATCAGCCATGATCACATTGAATGGCAGTGCTGGCTCGAAGGGCCGAATGGCCTCCTTCTGCACCTATTGTCTATCCAGCATGTGGACCGGACTTTGGGCTTTTTTGTCAATGGCGCCAAAACGTGGCGACCCGTGCAAGTTGTGATCGTTGCAAAAAGAATTTCACTGTGCAGTACACACGTTACAATGAAGCACCATTGAACCATCAAACCATTGTACCATTGAACCATTGAACAGCAACAGTGAGGGAGGAGGTCACACCGGGTTTCAGCACTAACAGACAGCAATCTATAGCAGGAGAGAGGGCATGGCTTGGCTCCAGAGAAGACCTCTCACCTGTATCCACCTAACACTTGTCTTAAGAAGGGTCCCGAACCGAAACGTCACCCATCCTTTTCCTCCAGAGATGCTGCCTGACCCACTGTGTTACTCCAGCACTTTGTGTCCACCTATCACTTGCCAGGCTTTGTCCCACCCAGCTTTCTCCCTCCCCCCAACCCCCCGACTATAATCAGTCTGAAGAAGGGTCCAGACCCAAAATATCAACTATCCATGTTCTCCACAGATGCTGCCTGAACCCTTGAGTTACTCCAGCACGTGTGTCTTTTCCTGAATCTGTTTTTTAGGTAACTTTCTTTCGGCATTAGGACAAGTCATCTGCTGCCATTGAGCACTTGCTGAGCTCCCTCTCGCTTGCCTCCATTGCCTGTGAAGGCTTTGGGCAGCAATCCAAAAACAAAGACATAACTAAGCACATAGTGCAGTAAAGGACCACAGGGAGCAAGATCATTGCAAATCAATGGATGGTTTGTATTCGGAATCAATGGAGCAAAGATGCCTGACACAGCAGTTCACTGCACGAGATGGGCAGTGAGGTGCTCCATCATCATCGGCGGCCACTGGAAGCGAGTATGACTGTCCTCTCCATCGAGGATGGCTGTGCGTGACTTTGTTTAACGCGGGGAGACTGGTGCACAGACAGCCACCACACGGTCCTTGACAGATCTGGGTCAGGATCCAGTGGCATGTAGTCATAGAAACATAGAAAGTAGGTGCAGGAGTAGGCCATTCGGCCCTTCGAGCCTGCACCACCATTCAATATGATCATGGCTGATCATTCAACTCAGCATCCTGTACCTGCCTTCTCTCCATGCCCTCTGATCCCTTTAGCCACAAGGGCCACATCTAACTCCCTGTTAAATATAGCCAATGAACTGGCCTCAACTACCTTCTGTATCGTCTGTGTCCAAGACGATCGGGGACCCTGTTCTGCTGCAGCCTTCATCCATCCGCCTTCCCAGCCGTTGTGACGCTCCACTAAAGTCAGCCATCATCCTCCGCCTGTTCCACCGTTGAGGTGTTGGTTGGATTGCTCTTTGTCAGGGACCTCCCCCTCGACCTTACCGCCATGGGTGACCCTACCAGGAGCGTGGCTCCAGACAGCATCGCTCTCAGGTTCTCAGGACCACACGAGCTTCTCCACCACGACAAGGTGCCAATCCACGGAGAAGTGAGGTACTCCAGGTACCATCACACAGGTTCCTTACACAGCAGTGCACAACCTAAGTGATATCCTTTTTTTAAAGAGCTCTGTTTGTGGGCTGGAGGTTCTGGAACATGAGTTTCCCCATCTCAAGTCATCCCCCCTTTCGGCTTAGTTAACGGGGCAGCACGGTGGCACAGCGGTAGAGTTACTGTCTTACAGCGCGTTACAGCGCCAGAGACCCAGGTTCGCTCCCGACTACAGGTACTGTCCATACGGAGTTTGTACGTTCTCCCTGTGACCGCGTGGGATTTCTCCGAGATCTATCTACCCGGGATCGCTGGTCGGTGCGGACTCGGTGGGCACAGTTTCCACACTGCATCTCTAAAACGAAAAAAAACTATACCAAACGTATTCTGCACTAAACTGTACACGAGCTTCCAGACAACGCAAACTGGCATCAAACTAACTGAGATCAAAGTAAACGCACTCTGCGTGTAGCCTGCTGGTTACCTTTGCATCTGAAGTAACAATAAGCTGATTTTATTCCAGTACAACCATAAACTCCACTTTGAAGAAGTGTGGAGCTGACAAGCTCTATTGATTCCAAATACAAACATCCATTGATGTGCATTGATCTTGCTACCTGTGGTCCATTAGTGTACCGTGTACTTGGTTTAGTTTAGTTTAGTTTTGTTTTGAGGTACAGCCGACCAGCGATCCCCACATATTAACGCCATCCTACACACACTAGGGATAATTTTTACATCTACCAAGCCAATTAACCTACAAACTTGTACGTCTTTGGAGTGTGGGGGGAGGAAACCGAAGATCTCAGAGAAAACCCACGCGGTCAAGGGGAGAACGTACAAACTCCGTACAGACAAGACCCCAGGTAGGGATCGAACCCGGGTCTCCGGCGCTGCAAGCACCATAAGGCAGCAACTCTACCGCAGCGCCACCGTGTAATGTAGCTGTTCTTAGATTGCTGTCCACAGCCTTCACAGGCAATGGAAGCAAATGAGAGAGAGCTTAGCAAGTGCTTCACAGCAGCAGATGCCTTGTCTTAATACCGAAAGGAGGTTACCCAAAAAGACAGATTCAGGGAAAGACACAAGTGCTGGAGTAACTCAGTGGGTCAGGCAGCATCTGTGGAGAACTTTTCGGGTAGGGACCCTTCTTCAGACTGATTGTAGTCGGGGTGGGAGGTGGGTGCAGGACAAAGTCTGGCAAGTGAAAGGTGGACACAAAGTGCTGGAGTAGCTCAGCGGGTCAGGCAGCATCTCTGGAGAAAAAGGATGGGTAATGTTTCGGGTCGGGACCTTTCTTCAGGCTCTACAGACTAGTGATAGGTGGATACAGGGAAGAGGTCTTTTGATTGGCAGATGGCTGGACAAAGACCAGTGATGGCCTTTGTTCAACCAGATTCAGACCAGATTCAGGAAAACATTCAAAGGATGAATTAACATTGGATCAATCTTACACAGAGCTGGCAGGGCACAGGCCTATTACTAACGATATCCAACTTCTTAACAAATTTCAGCACCGACATACAAACTGTCAGCTTTGAAATGTCTTGAAAAAACTTCCACAGAGTATATATAACACAGAATCTCTTGCCCAGAGTAGGGGAATCGAGGACCAGAGGACATAGGTTCAAGGTGAAGGAGAAAAGATTTAATAGGAATCTGAGGGGCAACTTTTTCACACAAAGGGTGGTGGGTGCATGGAACAAGCTGCCAGAGGAGGTATAAGGAAATAACTGCAGATGCTGGTACAAATCGATTTATTCACAAAATGCTGGAGTAACTCAGCAGGGACAGGCAGCATCTCGGGAGAGAAGGAATTGGGTGATGTTTCGGGTCGAGACCCTTCTTCAGACCCATAGTCAGGATCGAACCCGGGTTTCTGGCGCTTTAAGGCAGCAACTCTACCACTGTGCCACCCTGTCATCCTGTGAAGTGACGTGGGTTATTTCCCTACATTAAAGGGTGCTGTGTAAACAATATTGTATTTTGTGCCTCACCACCCAGACCCTCACCGGTACTGACTTCCCCTTCATTGAATGGATCGATGGAGGGGCGCTGCATCAAAAAGGCAGTCAATTCTTGATTAGTACGGGTGTCAGGGTTTATGGGAAGAAGGCAGGAGAATGGGGTTGAGAGGGAAAGATAGATCAGCCATGATTGAATGGCGTGTGTACATATGGAATTGAATCTTGGCAGCAGAGCAGAACGGGCAGTGCTTCAGTGAAGACAGATACAAAATGCCGGAGTAACTCAACGGGTCAGGCAGCATCTCTGGTGAAAAGGAATAAGTGACATTTCGGGTCGAGACCCTTCTCACCTATTTCTTCTCTCCAGAGACGCTGCCTGTCCCGCTGAGTTACTCCAGCATTTTGTGTATATCTTTGGTGTAAACCAGCATCTGCAGTTCCTTCCTACACATTTTGTGTGCTTCAGTGCAGCATGTTTAATTCTGACGACCAAAGATGAATTTCGAGGCAATTCATCATCTTACAGTTTCCATAACATTACAGAGTACATTTTCTACATTAGAATGGCTGCACTTCAAAGGTTCGTCACTGACAATGTGGCACCTTGGCATAATCTGATATTGTGAAAAATGAGTTAAAATCTCTTGCCAGATACCTGTTACCCGAACTAAATTGCATTTAATTAATTATGATTAAATTCACTGGCATTCTCCAAACAGTAAGAATTCTTTATACAATTTTTGTACATCGACACGAACTTCGTCTGCTAAATTGACATTTAACTTCAACCGCTTTTTAGCTTCTGGGTAAATTGGACATAAAAGATGAATGAGAAGCAGAAAACAAAGTGCAGATGCTGGGAATCTGAAACTAACTTCAGCCTCCAGATACCTCGGCCAGGAGAATCATCTATCATGCATCCATCTTGACAAAGAAAAGACACAAAGTGCTGGAGAATTATCTATCTGCATCCATCTTGACAAAGAAAAGACTGGAGTAACTCAGCGGCTCAGGCACCATCTTTGGAGAACATGGATTGGTGGTGACATTTTGGGTAGAAACCCTTCTTCAGAGGGTCTTAATTCAGACCCTTCTTGTGTCTCCATCTCCTGATAGGACTTATTGAAGTTTCAATGCGATCACCTCTAATTCTTCTAACTTCAAGAGAATAAGGGCCTCAATTTCTCTTCAGACAGTTACAACCCTTGCTTTCCCTGTCTCTCCATTCCTCCCCCCCCCCCCCCCCCCCCCCCCACCCCCAGTTCTTCGACTAGTTTCAATGTCCTGATTAATTTCACTGATTGTATGTCTCATTGTCACCTTCCCCTCAGCCAACAATGAACCTTTCTACATTCCCTTCGAACAACGTCCGCTTTGATCTGTCGTTTTCACACCTTACCCTTCCATATCTCTAGTTTCCCTCTCCCCTGACTCTCAGTCTGAAGAAGGGGCTCGACCCGAAACGTCACCCATTCCTTCTCTCCAGAGATGCTGCCTGTCCCGCTGAGTTACTCCAGCATTTTGTGCCTCCAATTCCTGGATCTGCTTTAATGAATCTTCACTGCCCTGTACATCCTTTCTTTAAGTCAAGTCAAGTCAAGTCAATTTTATTTGTATAGCACATTTAAAAACAACCCACGTTGACCAAAGTGCTGTACATCTGATTAGGTTCCAATGGAAAAAAAAAAGAAACATACAGTAGCACGCAAACAGTTCACAGCGCCTCCTCAATGAGCCTCAAACGCTAGGGAGTAGAAATAGGTTTTGAGCCTGGACTTAAAGGAGTCGATGGAGGGGGCAGTTCTGATGGGGAGAGGGATGCTGTTCCACAGTCTAGGAGCTGCAACCGCAAAAGCGCGGTCACCCCTGAGCTTAAGCCTAGACCGCGGGATAGTGAGTATATTGTGCAAAGTATATTGTGCAAAGTATATTGTGCAAAGTACTCCGGGTATAGTTCCTCCAAGGCCCTACACAGTTGCAGTAACAATTCAGTGGTGGCTACCTTGGACACAGATTCAACATTTGACTCGTCGAATCTAAGATCTGCAGATGCTGGTTAATACAGAAAAGGACACAAAGGGCTGGGGTATCTCAGTGGATCAGGCAACCTCCCTGGAGAACATGGACTGGTGACTTTTCGGGTAGAGATGCTTCTGCAGACAACATTAAGTCAACGTTTGACTTACAACAATACTCTCTGGACATGTAAGCATAAAATCCTGAAGCAATCTTCAGGTCTGGCGGCATCTGCAGAGAGGAAAAAAAACACATTTTAGTTTGATATTCTCTAATCTTTCCATTGTCCTTGACCTGAAATGTTCAGTGCTGAATATTTCCACCGCTTTATATTTTTTAATTTTTATTTGTAGCATCTACTATATTCTGAGCCATGCATCGTGCAAATACATCTTGGAAATTACATATCAATGAATAATATACAAATGCTTAGGCTTCAGATAAAGTAAAAATGCGTGCCTTTTTGTATGCTGGGCTCATGGGTCTTGTTGTGGAAGCAATCATATTTTTAGTTTAGTTTAGTTTAGTTTAGAGATACAGCGCGGAAACAGGCCCCTTCGGTCCACCGAGTCCACGCCAACCAGCGTTCCCCCACGCACTAACACTATCCTACACACACTAGGGGCAATTTACAATTTTACCAAGCCAATTAACCGACTGTACAAACTTGTACGTCTTAGGAGTGTGGGTGGAAACCGGGGCACCTGGAGAAAACTCACGCAGGTCACGGGGAGAACGTACAAACTCCGCACAGACAGCAGCCGTAGTCAGGATCGAACCCGGGTCTCTGGCGTTGTAAGACAGCAACTCTACCGCTGCGTTACTGTGCTGCCCATAGAGTTGGAATTTGCAGTTGATAAAACTATACTGGAGCAGTTTAATGACAGTGTGGGGAATCGTAGAAAGATATAGCATAAAGGAGGCCAGTCAGCCCATCATGCTCATGTCGGCCAAGCTCTTTCCACTTTCATCTCTTGATGGTGAGGTTCGCTGGTTACGGTCCTTCAAGTGGTCATGTCAGTGTTAACGTTCCACTCCATCCTGCCTAGTCTTGTGCCACTGCAATGGTAATGCTGACCTGACCACTTGAAGACTGGTCACGTTGACAAGTGGTGAAGGAGAACACAGGCAGGAAAGCATAGCCCAGGGCTGCTCAGTTTTGCCTTTATGAGCAGGAAGGCACGTGTAAAGCCAGCTTGTTCGCTGTCCGGGGGGATCCATAAATGTCTCCAGTACAGCAGAGCTCTGCAGACAAAGGGAAAGTTTTGTTTCTGTTAAAAGGTAGGTGACTGTGTGAGTGCTCGGGGAGTCTGTGGTGCAGCGTACTGAGTATCATAGTGTCATAGAGACATAGTCATAGTCATAGAGACCTAGAGACATAGAGACATAGAGTCATAGAGACATAGAGACAGAGAGTCAAAGAGACGTAGAGACAGTCATAGAGACACAGAGACATAGAGACAGAGAGTCATAGAGACATAGAGTCATAGAGACACAGTCACAGAGTCATGGAGTCATAGAGTGATACAGCGTGGAAACAGGCCCTTTGGTTGCCCACACCAGCCAACATGTCCCAGCTACACTAGTCCCACCTGCCTGCATTTGGCCCCTATCCCTCTAAACCTGCCCTTTCCATGTACCTGTCTAACTGTTTCTTAAATGTTAGCGATAGTGCCTGCCTCTACTGCCCTACAGCGCCAGAGACCTAGGTTTGATCCTGACTACTTGTGCTGTCTGTACGGAGTTTGTACGTTCTCCCCGCGACCTGCGTGGGGTTTCTCCCAGATCTTCGGGTTCCTCCCACACTCCAAAGACGTACAGGTTTGTAGGCTAATTGGCTTGGTTATAAATGTAAAATTTGTCCCTAGTGTCTGTAAGGTTGTGTTAGTGTGCGGGGATCGCTGGTCGGTGCGGAATCAGTGGGCCGAAGGGCCTGTTTCAGCGCTGTATCTCTGAACTAAACTAAGTAAATATTTATTGGCTGTGTTGGAGTCCCTAGTTCAGGTACACTAAGCCTGTCAAGTGCTGTGGCCAGCAGGTATTGGAGTCCCTGGTACCGGCAAGCATTCTCACGTGAAGTGAGGCAGAAGGCAACAGTGCATTATGAGAGGACGGAGACAAGGAACTGGAGAGACAATAGACAATAGAAAATAGGTGCAGCAGAAGGCCATTCGGCCCTTCGAGCCAGCACCGCCATTCAATGTGATCATGGCTGATCATTCTCAATCAGTACCCCGTTCCTGCCTTCTCCCCATACCCCCTGACTCCGCTATCCTTAAGAGCTCTATCTAGCTCTCTCTTGAATGTATTCAGAGAATTGGCCTCCACTGCCCTCTGAGGCAGAGAATTCCACAGATTCACAACTCTCTGACTGAAAAGGTTTTTCCTCATCTCTGTTCTAAATGGCCTACCCCTTATTCTTAAACTGTGGCCCCTGGTTCTGGACTCCCCCAACATTGGGAACATGTTTCCTGCCTCTAACGTGTCCAACCCCTTAATAATTTTACACGTTTCGATAAGATCCCCTCTCATCCTTCTAAATTCCAGTGTATACAAACCTAGTCGCTCCAGTCTTTCAATATATGACAGTCCCGCCATTCCTGGAATTAACCTAGTAAACCTACGCTGCACGCCCTCAATAGCAACTGGACACCTCGAGTCTCTGCATCAGGAAGAGGCAGACCTTGTGGAAGGGGGGGCCGAGAGAGCACGCCAACACCTCGAACCCGCAGGCCTTTGGGATGTGGGGGGGAAACCGGAACACCCGGAGGAAACCCATGCGGTCACAAGGAGACGTGAAAACTCCACACAGGCAGCGCCCGATGTCAGGATCGAACCGATTGTATTCCGATTTTGTCTGCGTCTAGAAAATAAGTGTGGACGACAAATAAATATTTGTGTTGGGTTGTTGACTTTTTAAAAATATGAATCCGTGAGTGAATTTTACTCTGAGTAGCATATTTTTGAGTCATGAGTCGAGAATTTTGTAAGGATGAAATTCTGTGACCTAGAACATAGAAGAGTACAGCACAGTAGCAGGCCCTTCAGCCCACAATATCTGTGCTGAACATGATGCCAAGATAAATGAATATACCTCCATTCCCTGCAAATCCATTAACGAAAGAAGGCATAACGCCATTGTTGCCAGAAATGAGAAAATAGAGATGGGAATTTTGGAAAACATGAGCAACAATTGTCAATTATCAATTATCAATATCAATTGTCAATTATTTTAAATTAAATTCATATGATCATTGTTAATTTTACAAGGTTATGTTTACATACAGCAGTTGAAGGAGAGGGGATCAAAGATTTGGTTACATTAAACATGTTTTTTTAGATTATAATGTATACGTTTAACAGGGGTGGCATGGTGGCGCAGCGTTAGAGTTGCTGCCTTACAGCTCCAGAGACCCGGGTTCGATCCTGACTACGGGCGCTGTCTATACGGAGTTAGTACGTTCTCCCCGTGACCGCATGGGTTTTCTCCAGGTGCTCTGGTTTCTTTCACACTCCAAAGACGTACGGGTTTGCAGATTAATTTGGCCTTTGTAGATTGTAAATTGTCCCTTGGGTGCTATTGTGTGGGGATCGCTGGCCGCACAGGCTCGGTGGGCCAGAGGGCCTGTTTCCATGCTGTATCTCTAAACAAAAGTAAACTAAAATTTGAAGCAAGAGTACTGTTAGTTCAAACCATGGAAAGAACACCATGATCCCTGTGCTAGATATCTGTCCTCTGGACGTAAGCAATGTGACCACAGAATTGTCACTGCATTGTATTCACTGCTTTTAAACAGGTGTCATTCCTGCCAGAGTTACATGTAAGAACGGAGACACAAGAAACTGCAGTTGCAGGAATCTTTAGCAAAACAACAAAGTGCTGGAGGAACTCCGTGGGTCAGGCAGCATCTGTGGAGGGAAACGGACAGATGGCATTTTGGGTCGGGAAGCTACAGATGGAACATTCAGTGTGAGGAAAGATCCTGATCCGAGTCTGGAAAAAATGTCCTGACCTGAAACGTTGTCTGACCCACTGAATGCCTCCAGCCCTTTGTGTTTTATCTGTAAGAAATACAGTGCTATTCCCACACAGCATTTAACACCATGATCCATTGACATTATCGCCATCTGATCGCCATCTGCCATCACCGAGCTGTATGCAAAAAAAACATTTCCCTGTACCTCGGTACATGTGACAATAAAGTATCAATGAAAGTGCATTTTCATTTTGCATTGCAAAGAATGGGTAGAGAATGCTGATTACTTGATAGCTTCTGAAAATGGGCAGAGGATTGTGATGTGTAATTTATCCAGTCGTTTCCCCAGAAATAAATACTTCCCATGTTAGGTCATTAATGTCAAACGTCATCTCTGATTCTATATCCAATGATGCTGCCTGGACCAAGTATTCCCAGTATGTCAGCCTGACATGGCAAGATATGAGAATGGGAGAGAGAGAAAGAGTGGGAGAGAAAGTGGGAGAGAAAGAGTGGGAGAGAAAGAGAAAAAAAAAGAGAGAGAGAGAGAGAGAGAGAGAGAATTGGGGGGTGGGGGGGAATTGAGAGACAGAAAAAGAGACAACAAGACAGTGAAAGAGGGAGAAAGTGAGAGAGAAAGAGAGAGAGAGAGAGAGAGAGAGAGAGAGAGAGAGAGAGAGAGAGAGAGAGAGAGAGAGAGAGAGAGAGAGAGAGAGAGAGAGAGAGAGAGAGATTGGGAGAGAGAAAGACAGAGAGAGAGAGAGAGAGAGAGAGAGAGAGAGAGAGAGAGAGAGAGAGAGTGTGGGAGAGAGACAGGGAGAGAGAGTCAGAGACAGAGACAGAGACAGATAGACAGAGAGCGAGAGAGAGAGATAGACAGGCAGAAAGGCAGCGACAGAAATGATTGGACCACAGAAACATTAGAATGAAGGAAGGTCAAGCGACACTATTGTTGAAGAGAGCTTTACGGTTATGTGGAGGGTCCTGAGTTCATAATTCAGAGAAGACCAGAATTAGCAGCTAATTCACGCCCACAGATAGTATTTGAGTCCAAGCCATGAGAATGATGATTTACGATAAGAAGTGACAGTCGGAATAGTAAATGTGCAGTTATTAGAGGTCAGAGGTTTGCTTGATGCTGAAGTCACTCGAGTGTTAATAAAGAATAAATCGTGCCAAATCTTGGCGTGAAGTCTTTTGTTTGACATGTCAGTTGATAACCGATTGTGGTCGTGGGGTCAACCTCACCATCTCTGAAGCTACTCTGCAGCTAATTCGATTCACTCCACGTGCTATAAAGAGAATGCTGACAGCAGTGGGCACAGACCAGTACTCCAGGACTGGCTGCATCTCTGTGGAAGCTTTTGCATCACAGTTATAACTGGCAGAGGTTTACTTTAGTTTAGTTTGGAGATACAGCGCAGGAACAGGCCCTTCGGCCCACCGAGTCCGCACCGACCAGCGACCCCCGTACAGTGACACTATCCTATTGCACACACTAGGAACAATTTACACATACACCAAGCCAATTAACCTACATACCTGCACGTCTCTGGAGTGTGGGAGGAAACCGACGATCTCAGCGAAAACCCATGCAGTTCACAGGGAGAGCGTACAAACTCCGTACAGACAGCGCCCGGAGTCGGGATGGAACCTGGGTCTCCCATAAGGCAGCAACTCTACCGCTGAACCACTTTGGCCGTCCGGTTATGGGGTTACAGAGGTTATGGGGAGAAGGCAGGAGAATGGGGTTAGGAGGGAGAGATAGATTAGCCATGATTGAATGGCGGAGTAGGCTTGATGGGCCGAATGGCCTAATTCTGCTCCAGTCACTTATCATGGCCAGCACAGGGCATTGTGGGCTGAAGGGCCTGGTCCTGTGCTGTATTGTTCTACATTAATATTGTCTGCGTACAATATTGTTGCTTTGAGATTGTCACCCCTTGAAGGACTATGTCAGGTGGTGAAGAACTCTCAGGGCTGCCATGGCCTTTAGAGAAGATTCCAGCGGCAGTCTGTAAAGACACCTTCAATAAACCATGTACACTATCTCTTGTGATCTTATGACCACGTAGGCAAATCCACATCTACATGAGAAATTGCCCAGATATGTCATTTTTCACAAAAAATCAGGATGTCCAGTTTAGCTAATTACCTGGAGTGGTCGTTTAGTTTAGAGATACCTCGTGGAAACAGGCCCCTTGGCCCACCGAGTCCACGCCGACCGGCGATCCCCGTACACTAACACTATCCACCACACACGAGGGATAATATTACATTTATACCAAGCCAATTAACCTACAAACCTGTATGTCTTTGGAGTGCGGGAGGAAATCGGAGATCCCGGACAAAACCCACACAGGTCCCGGGGAGAATTTCCGTACAGACACCACTCGTAGTCAGGATTGAAACCGGTTCTCTGGCGCTGAAAGGCAGCAACTCCACCGCTGTGCCACCATGCCACCCAAGTGGAGGGTAATTATGCAGAGTAGCACATCCCTCGCCATCTGGCACCACCTATCACCTACCACCCTCTATTCTCACCACCCTCCCCATCTCCGCTCCCCCCCCCCCACTGTATACCGCCATTCCTACTTTCCCCATTCAGTCCTGATGCAGGGTCTCGACCCAAAATGTCAGCTTCCAACTTTTGCCTCCACAGATGCTGCTTGACCCACTGAGTTCTTCCAGCATTTCTGTTTTCTTTTTGTTTCGATTCCATCATCTGCTGTCTCTTCTCTCTTCAAAGAAATAAATGTCTTTGACAGATTTCCAGTGTGTGCAAGACTTTGACACAGATAAACAGATAAATCGTCGGGCTCATCTCAAAGACTTCACTGGTCTAGCTGAAGGGGGGGGGGGAAAAGGCAGTGAAAAGTTCCGGGCCACATTTACACCTCGACAAAACACAGCTCAGCGGGTGCCAACAATAAACAGCTGGAAAAACTAAAGAGGATACCGGTTTATTAATGTCTGCCGTTCATGGTTCCTTTCTGGGGACCATTTGGCCAATGAGTTTTTCCACATTATATTCGTGCCAACACTTCCAAAGTTAATTAAATCGGACTTTGCTGGCTTTAACTGGCTGGCACAGAATGTTATTCCCTTAGCATGGTAGACCCAAAATGCTGGAGTAACTCAGCGGGTCAGGCAGCATCTCTGGAGAGAAGGAATGGGTGACGTTTCGGGACCCGAAACGTCACCCATTCCTTCTCTCCAGAGATGCTGCCTGACCCGCTGAGTTACTCCAGCATTTTGGGTCTTCCTTCGGTTTAAACCAGCATCTGCAGTTCTTTCCTATACATTCCCTTCGCATGTATCTACACACTGTAAATGGCTCCATTGTAATCAAGTATTGTCTGGCTGGTTCGCAGGCAACGAAAGCTTTTCACTGTACCTCGGTACACGTGACAATAAACCAAACTAAACCAAACTTAAATGCCGTATGACATGCTGACGATATGGCAGGTGTACTTTTCATGGAAGTCTTTCTTTGAGGTTTCAAGTATTTAGCTCCCATGTTAGGTCACGGGCTCTGGATTGAAGGCTGAACAATTAATATTCCAGGCTAAAGTCAGGAGTGGTAATAAGTGGGCAAGATCCCCAAACCCTTTTCTACGCACTCATGGAGAATAGTGACACCACCCCCCCCCCCTTTGTCTAGGACCAGAGGCCATTGTGATCCCCCCTCCCCCCTCCCCCCCACCCCCCCTCCCCCCCTCCCCCTCTCCCTTTGTCTAGGACCAGAGGCCATTGTGATCCCCCCCTCCCCCCCCTCTCCCTTTGTCTAGGACCAGAGGCCATTGTGATCCCCCCCCTCCCCCCCCCTCTCCCTTTGTCTAGGACCAGAGGCCATTGTGATCCCCCCCTCCCCCCCCCCCCCCCTTTGTCTAGGACCAGAGGCCATTGTGATCCCCCCCTCCCCCCTCCCCCCCACCCCCCCTCCCCCCCTCCCCCTCTCCCTTTGTCTAGGACCAGAGGCCATTGTGATCCCCCCCCTCCCCCCCCTCTCCCTTTGTCTAGGACCAGAGGCCATTGTGATCCCCCTCTCCCCCCCCCCTTTGTCTAGGACCAGTGGCCATTGTGATCCCCCCCCTCCCCCCCTCTCCCTTTGTCTAGGACCAGAGGCCATTGTGATCCCCCCCTCCCCCCCTCCCCCCCCACCCTTGTCTAGGACCAGTGGCCATTGTGATCCCCCCCTCCCCCCCCTCTCCCTTTATCATATATCATATCATATATATACAGCCGGAAACAGGCCTTTTCGGCCCTCTAAGTCCGTGCCGCCCAGTGATCCCCGCACATTAACACTATCCTACACCCACTAGGGACAATTTTCACATTTACCCAGCCAATTAACCTACATACCTGTACGTATTTGTCTAGGACCAGTGGCCATTGTGATCCCCCCCCCTCCCCCCCTCTCCCTTTGTCTAGGACCAGAGGCCATTGTGATCCCCCCCCCCCCCCCTCTCCCTTTGTCTAGTACCAGAGGCCACGGCCTCAAAATAAAAGGACATATCTTTGGAAAGGAGATTAGGAGGAATTTCTTCAGTCAGAGGGTGGTGAATCTGTGGAATCCATTGCCGCAGAAAGCTGTGGAGGCCAAGTCAGTGGCTATTTTTAAGGCAGAGCTAGATTGATTAGTACGGGTGTCAGGGGTAATGGGGAGAAGGCAGGAGAATGGGGGTTAAGAGAGAAAGACAGATCAGCCATGATTCAATGGCGAGTAGACTTGATGGGCCGAACGGCCTAATTCTGCTCCAATCACTTTTGAACTTATGAACTATGTCCCTGAACCTGAGAGTCTGAGGTCATATAATCTTCAGTTTGAAGAAGAGTCCTGACCCAAAATGCTGCATGTTTATTCCCTCCATAGACTCTGTCTGACCCGCTGAGTTCCTCCAGTATTTTGTGTTTCGCTCAAGATCCCAGCGTCTGTGGGTTATTGTGGCTTTATGTAAAGGTGTTTTAGTTTATCGGAGATAGAGTGAGTACAAGGGCCTTTCGGCCCACCGAGTCCACACTGACCAATGATCACCCGCACACTAGTTCTGTCCTTCACACTAGGAGCAATTAGTGTGTGGCACAGTAGGAGTGATCAGCCCTCGATTGGCCTACCGGGTCCACGCCAGTCAGCGATCCCCATACATTAGCTCTACGTTATCCCACTTCTGACATCCTACACACTGGGGGGTCAATTTACAGAAGCCAATTAGCCTACAAACCTGCACATCTTTGGAATGTGGGAGGAAATCGGAGCACCCGGAGAAAACCCACGTGGTCACGGGGAGAACATGCAAACTCCACGCAGACAGCACCCGTAGTCAGAATCAAACCCTGGCATCTGGTGCTGTAAGGCAGCATCTCCACCCCTGGTTTAAAGTGAGTGGAGTAAGATTTAATAGGAACCTGAGGGGCGACCCTTTTCACTCAGAGAGTAATGAGTATGTGGAATGAATTGCCAGGTGTTGTAGTTGAAGCAGAAACGAGGACAGCATTTAAAAGACACTTAGGTACATGGGCAAGAAAGGTTTTAAAAAAGGTTTTCCCTTGTCATGTATCTCTACACTGTAAATTGTAATCATGTGTTGTCTTTCTGCTGACTGGTTAGCACGCGACAAAAGCTTTTCGCTGTACCTCGGTACACGTGACAACAAACTGAGCCTAATAACTGAACTGTAAGACATTCGGTCCAAACGCATGGAAATCAGTCTAACTTAGATGAGGCATTTTGGCCGGCAGGGTTGTGTTGGGCCGAAGGGCCTGATTCCTGACTCATAGCTTGAGAGATGCGACATCACTTCCCGATGACTGGTACTTCAGTGGAAACGTTATGGAATTATTTGTTTATTGGTAGCGCAGGAACAATCTCTAAAGGAGGAACATTACAACTGCGTGCCAGGGGATTCATAATGCATGACTTTTATCATTACCCATCCACATACATTGTGAAGGATTCACAACCACATCAGTTATAGTTGAGTGAATGAAGATTGCTGTGTCACTGTAATGTTGGAACTGATGAGTGATGAGTCCCTTGGTGTCTGCTTGGTGTCTGCAGGTATTCTGAGCTAAAGTGTGAGCTTTGATTGCGCTGGTTGCCTTTCCAAGGCATGGTGAATTGGAGACGGAGTCAATGATGAGGAGTTCATCACACAGACTTCAGGGCGATCACGGTGGCGCTGCCCTACAGCGAATGCAGCGACGGAGACCCGGGTTCGATCCCGACTACGGGCGCTGTCTGTACGGAATTTGCACGTTCTCCCCCGTGACCTGCGTGGGTTTTCTCCGAGATCTTCGGTTTCCTCCCACACTCCAAAGATGTCCAGGTTTGTAGGTTAATTGGCTTGGTAAATGGAAAAAATTGTCCCTAGTGGATGTAGGATGGCGTTAGTGTGCGGGGATTGCTGGTTGGCGCGGACCCGGTGGGCCGAAAAGGCCTGTTTCCGCACTGTATCTCTAAACTAAACTAATAATCTATACTAATCCCATTTGGCCATGTTTGGCCCATATCCCTCTGAACCTTATCTATTCATGTACCTGTCCAAATGTCTTTTAAATGCTGTTACAATACCTGACTGAAACTACCTCCCCTGGCAACTTGTTCACTCTACCCACCACCCTCTGAGTACAAAAATAGCTCCTCAGGTTCCTATTAAATCTTGTTCTTCTCACCTGAAACCTATGTCCTTTAGTTTAGTTAACAGATTTTGATTTTACATTGTTCAGTGTTGTGTCTGTACGGAGTTTGTACGTTTTCCCCGTGACCGTGTGGGTTTTCTCCGAGATCGTCGGTTTCCTCCCACACTCCAAAGACGTATAAGTTTGTAGGTTAATCAGCTTGGTATAACTGTAAAATTGTCCCGAGTGTGTGTCGGATAGTGTTAATGTGCGGGGATCGCTGGTCGGTGCGGACTTGGAGGGCCGAAGGGCCTGTGTCCGTGCTGTATCTCCAAACTATCAGGGTAGATGGAAACTGAGTCAATCAATGCCTTCAAACGTGACTTGGATATGCACTCGAGTGAGAATACATGTAGTTCTGAGGGGAATGAACAGTGGGAAAAGGCGAATGGGATTTGATGGGCCTTGATGGGCCAATGGTTCCCCTCTGTGAAGTCAAGTATTTTTGTCATAAATTCATGTTCATAAGTGATAGGAGCAAAATTAGGCCATTCGGCCCATCAAGTCAACTCTGCCATTCAAACATGGCTGATCTACCTTTCCCTCCCACTCCCATACTCCTGCCTCCTCCCCATAATTCCATCTGGTGCAGGTACAATAACAATCTTGCTGTAATATAACTATTCCACGATTTTATGGAAACTAGGTACATTTTTAAAAAGGGAACCTTTCTACAAATAAAAACCTTGACAGTGCACCAGGGATGATGGATGAAGTACAGGACTCTGAGGAGAAATGTGAAGCAGCTACTAATTGTTGTTGCTGTAAAATGGCTGATCTGAAAATCCGACCCGAAAGGCGAGTTCTAAAATTCGGCATTCACGGAATACTTTAATTAATATTGAAATGTTCCAAACTCATTTCTCTATTGGAAGCAGTGGAAAGTAAAGTTTGAAAGCTTTCGTGCGATGCTCTTTCCTAAATGCAATTATAAGCCACTCTTCCAGTGAAGAGCCATTTCCTTGAAGCTTGTCAGCTGCTACGGACAGATTCAGCTTGTGAAATGCACGCACTGGTCCCTTTCCGAGCACTCAGGATACAGTCCAATCATGTCTCACGTGAGCATTTTGCTTATCCTTCCTCATCGAACTCTCTTCAGGATCGCCTTCCTTTTCAATAGACAATAGGTGCAGGAGTAGGCCATTCAGCCCTTCGAGCCAGCAACACCATTCAATGTGATCATGGCTGATCATTCTCAATCAGTACCCCGTTCCTGCCTTCTCCCCATACCCCCTGACTCCGCTATCCTTAAGAGCTCTATCTAGCTCTCTCTTGAATGCATTCAGAGAACTGGCCTCCACTGCCTTCAGAGGCAGAGAATTCCACAGATTTACAACTCTCTGACTGAAAGAGTTTTTCCTCGTCTCCGTTCTAAATGGCCTACCCCTTATTCTTAAATTGTGGCCCCTGGTTCTGGACTCCCCCAACATTGGGAACATGTTTCCTGCCTCTAACGTGTTCAACCCCTTAATAATCTTATATGTTTCGATAAGATCCCCTCTCATCCTTCTAAATTCCAGTGTATACAAGCCTAGTCGCTCCAGTCTTTCAACATATGATATATCACACGCTCTCTCTCTCACCGGCCCTACCTAGATTTGCCTTAGATGGACTCAAAATGCTGGAGTAACTCAGCGGGACAGGCGGCATCTCTGGAGAGAAGGAATGGGTGACTTTTCAGGTCGAGACCCTTCTTCAGACTCTGAAGAAGGGTCTCGACCCGAAATGTCACCCATTCCTTCTCTCCAGCGATGTTGCCTCTCCAGCATTTATGTGTCTGTCCGGTTTAAACCATCATCTGCAGTTCCTTCTTGCACAATATGAAGTTATTTGTGTATGGTATCTTAGTCACCTGTCTTAGATCTGGTGATGGCTCGAAGGGCCGAATGGCCTATTCCTGCACCTATTTTTTTTTCTATAAGATCACAAGTTCCTTCCTACACAAAGGAGACCTAGGTGTGATTACAGGCTGGCATCTGGTGCAAAGGATCTGATGGTTTTGCAGTCTTCAGTCCTAGAGATTGGCCTGAAAGCAGTTTCCATTGTTTGTCTCAATTTCTCTCTCTGGTGTAGCAAGTGTCATAACGTCACCACTAAGAGGACTTCTGAATCCCCTCTTTGAGTTTCGTCCTCACATTCTTACAGAGGTCGCCTCTGGGTTTACTCTCTCTTCCCCAGAGGTGTTACGGTGCCCTGACTATCTTTGGGCAAATCATCCACTCACCGGATGTGAACTTCAACGGCCCATTCCCTGAACACCCTCGAGAGGGTGGTGTGAGCTGTCTCCCTGCACCGCTGCAGTCCACCTGGTGACACTACACGGATGGAGTTCCAGGATTTAGGTCCCGCCATGATGAAGCAACAAGGATGTATCATCACGGTGGCACAATTGTCTAAACATTCAGATGGATACTGTACATGGATAGGACATGTTTAGAGAGATATAGGCCAAATGCAGCCAGGTGGGAGTAGTGTAAATAGGCCAGTTTCCATGCTCAGACACACCACGTGTGTCCACAAGATGCAACTGCCTAAGAGAGTTTTGCATTGTGAATTTGTTTAGTTTTGTTTAGTTTAGAGATACAGCGAGGAAACAGGCCCACCGAGTCCACAACGACCAGCGATCCCCACACATTAACACCATTCTACGCACACGAGGGACAATTTACACTTAGACCAAGCCGATTAACCTACAAAGCTGTACGTCTTTGGTGTGTGGGTGGAAAACAAAGATATCGGAGAAAACCCACGCAGGTCACGGGGAGAACGTACAAACTCCGTACAGGCAGCACCCGTAGTCAGGATCGAACCTGGGTCTCCGGCGCTGTAGCGCTGTAAGGCAGTAACTCTACCGCTGCGCCACCGTGCTGCCCGTGCCTTGACAAAGTCTAAGCGACTTTTGCTTTTAGAGCATGTACATTGCACTAAGCTCTGGAAGGAATGTTTCACATTGATGAAGGGAAAAGATGTGACTGAAAATCACCACACTAAATGGGCCAGCAATAGAGAGGATGTGGAGATAATGTTTGACCTAGTGTGGGTGAGTCTAGCACCAGAGGCCACAGCCTCAGAACAAAAGGACCTAGAGTCATAGAGTCATAGATTGATACAGTGTGGAAACAGGCCCTTTGGCCCAAATCGCCCATACCAGCCAACAATGTCCCAGCTACCCTAGTCCCACTTGCCTGCGTTTGGACCATAACCCTCCAAACCTGTCCTATCCATGTACATTTCCAACTGTTTCTTAAACGATGGGATAGTCCAGACTCTACTACCTCCTCTGGCATCTTGTTCCAAACACCCACCACCCTTTGCGCGAAAAAGTTACCCCTCAGATTAATATTAAATCTTTTCCTCTTCACCTTGAACCTCTATCCTCTGGTCCTCGATTCCCTTACTCTGGGTAAAAGACTCTGTGCATCTACCCGATCTATTCCTCTCATGATTTTGTACACCTCTATAAGATCTCCCCTCATCCTCCTACGCTCCATGGAATAGAGACCTAGCCTACTCAACCTTTCCCTATAGCTCACACCCTCTAGTCCTGGCGACATCCTTGTATCTTTAGAAAGATGAGAAGGGATTTCTTTAGTCAGAGGATGGTGAATCTGTGGAATTCTTAGCCACAGATGGAGGTGGAGGTCAAGTCAATGGATATTTTTAAGGCGGAGATTGATAGATTCTTGATTAGTACAGGTGTCAGTGGTTGTGGGGAGAAGGCAGGAGAATGGGGTTGGGTGGGAAAGATAGATCAGCTGTGATAGAATGGCAGAGTGGGCTCAAAGGGCCAAATGGCCTAATTCTTCTCCAAGAGCTGATGAGAAAAAGAATAGAGCACAGACCCAAAGTGTCTCCCACGTAGACTACGTGCAAAAACTGATTTCACTATCCAGAGCAGTCTTACTAGAATATGATTGATGGTCTTTACAAAATCAGTTCTCTGCCTCAGAATTATTTCATCAATTTTTATCTAGGCATTGCAAAGTGGAGAGGCAGCAGTACTCTAGAGAGAGTCAATATTCAAACAACATGATGTTTATGATTACATTTTATGTAGCCACATAATTTTATAGTTCTATGATCATAATCACATCAAATTGTTCACATCAACAAAGTATAGCCGATCTATTTTTAAATCTTGCGAACATCCAAATGTTATTTATTTAAAATGTTCACACACATGTAAATTGAGAATGGCAGCTACTGTGTTGGAACCAGTGACTTTATTCTGAAGGTAATTTAAAACAAATACCTTTAAGTTTAGTTTAGGGATACAGCACGGAAACAGGCCCTTCGGCCCACAGAGTCCACACCGACTAGCGATCCTCGCACATTAACACTATCCTACACACACTAGGGACAGTTTACAATTTTTCCAAGCTAATTAGCCTACAAGCCTAATTGGACAATAGAAAATAGAATAGAGGTGCAGGAGTAGGCCATTCGGCCCTTCGAGCCAGCACCGCCATTCAATGTGATCATGGCTGATAATTCTCAATCAGTACCCCGTTCCTGCCTTCTCCCCATAACCCCTGACTCCGCTATCCTTAAGAGCTCTATTTAGCTCTCTCTTGAATGCATTCAGAGAATTGGCCTCCACTGCCTTCTGAGGCAGAGAATTCCACAGATTTACAACTCTCTGACTGAAAAAGTTTTTCCTCATCTCCGTTCTAAATGGCCTACCCCTTATTCTTAAACTGTGGTTCCTGGTTCTGGACACAACATTGAGAACATGTATCCTGCCTCTAACGTGTCCAACCCCTTAATAATCTCATATGTTTCGATAAGATCCCCTCTCATCCTAAATTCCAGTGTATACAAGCCTAGTCGCTCCAGTCTTTCAACATATGACAGTCCCGCCATTCCGGGAATTAACCTAGTAAACCTACGCTGCACGCCGTCAATAGCAAGAATATCCTTCCTCAAATTTGGAGACCAAAACTGCACACAGTACTCCAGGTGCGGTCTCACTAGGGCCCTGTACAACTGCAGAAGGACCTCCTTTGCTCCTATACTCAACTCGTCTTGTTACGAAGGCCAACATTCCATTGGCTTTCTTCACTGCCTGCTGTACCTGCATGCTTCCTTTCAGTGACTGATGCACTAGGACACCCAGATCTCGTTGTATGTCCCCTTTTCCTAACTTGACACCATTCAGATAATAATCTGCCTTCCTATTCTTACCACCAAAGTGGATAACCTCACACTTATCCACATTAAACTGCATCTGCCATGCATCCGCCCACTCACACAACCTGTCCAAGTCACCCTGCAACCTCATAGCATCTTCCTCACAGTTCACACTACCACCCAGCTTTGTATCATCTGTAAATTTGCTAATGGTACTTTTAATCCCTTCATCCAAGTCATTATTGTATATTGTAAATAGCTGCGGTCCCAGCACCGTGCCTTGCGGTACCCCACTAGTCACTGCCTGCCATTCTGAAAGGGACCCATTTATCCCCACTCTTTGCTTTCTGTCTGCCAACCAATTTTCTATCCATGTCGGTACCCTACCCCCAATACCATGTGCTCTAATTTTGCCCACCAATCTCCTATGTGGGAGTGTGGGAGGAAACCCGAGCTCCCGGAGAAAACCCACGCAGGTCACGGGGAGAACGTACTAACTCCGTACAGACAGCACCCGTAGTCAGGATCGAACCCGGGTCTCTGGCGCTGTAAGGCAGCAATACCGCTGCGCCACCGTGCCGCACATGATTTCATACTGCACTCTATTTATTTTAAAGCCATTTTGTGGGGGGTTTTGGGTGCAGCAATTTCAGCCCCACTGACGTTCAGCTCCGCACAAAAATGTGGTCCAGCAAAAGACATCTTCAGATCAATTATCAATCCCCAAAGGTAAGCGAATGATGTTTGGATAATTGGACTAATATAGGCTGTGGCTGCCTCAGCCAAGTCTGTAATACCTGACATGAGCCAGTAATCACATTTACAAGAAAATCTATATCCTGCCTGGATATTAACTAAAGCTGCAGTTCCACATCATGGCTCCCACAAAAAAAAAAAAAAATAATAATTGATAGCTGTGAGTGTATAACAGGTTGCAACATAATTGAGGGACTCATGCGGTTTATGTAAAATGAATACTCGCAAATGAGTCACAGGCCGGAATCCAGTGGAAGAATTTCAAATGGTTTACGAATAGAATATCGAGGTTAGAAACAAAATGCTGGGGTAACTCGGCGGGTCAGGCAGCTTCTCTGGAGAGAGGGAATGGGTGACGTCTCGGGTCGAGACCCTTCTTCAGAGCCTGAAGAGGGGTCACGACCCGAAAGGTCAGATTCTGAAGAAGGGTCACGATGCAAAACATCACCCATTCCTTCTCTTTGGAGATGCTGCCTGTTATAGACAATAGACAATAGGTGCAGGAGGAGGCCATTCGGCCCTTCGAGCCTGTACGCACCGCCATTCAATGTGATCATGGCTGATCATTCTCAATCAGTACCCCATTCCTGCCTTCTCCCCATACCCCCTGACTCCGCTATCCTTAAGAGCTCTATCTAGCTCTCTCTTGAATGCATTCAGAGAATTTGCCTCCACTGCCTTCTGAGGCAGAGAATTGCACAGATTTACAACTCTCTGACTGAAAAAGTTTTTCCTCGTCTCCGTTCTAAATGGCCTACCCCTTATTCTTAAACTGTGGCCCCTGGTTCTGGACTCCCCCAACATTGGGAACGTTTCCTGCCTCTAATGTGTCCAACCCCTTAATAATCTTATATGTTTCGATAAGACCCCCTCTCATCCTTCTAAATTCCAGTGTATACAAGCCTAGTCGCTCCAGTCTTTCAACATATGACAGTCCCGCCATTCCGGGAATCAACTTAGTAAACCTATGCTGCACGCCCTCAATAGCAAGAATATCCTTCCTCAAATTTGGAGACCAAAACTGCAAACAGTACTCCAAGTGCGGTCTCACTAGGGCCCTGTACAACTGCAGAAGGACCTCTTTGCTCCTATACTCAACTCCTCTTGTAATGAAGGCCAACATTCCATTGGCTTTCTTCACTGCCTGCTGTACCTGCATGCTTCCTTTCAGTGACTGATGCACTAGGACACCCAGATCTCGTTGTACGTCCCCTTTTCCTAACTTGACACCATTCAGATAATAATGCTATTACTCCAGCATTTTGTGTCTATCTTCGGTGTAAACCAGCATCTGCAGTTCCTTCCTACAGAAAGGATAGAAAAATAGAAACATAGAAAATAGGTGCAGGAGGAGGCCATTTGGCCCTTCGAGCCCAGCGCCGTTATTCATTGTGACCATGACTGATCATCTACAATCAGTAACCTATCCCCATATCCCTTGATTCCACTAGCCCCTAGAGCTCTATCTTATTCTCTTTTTAATTCATCCAGTGATTTGGCCTCCACTGCCCTCTGTGGCAGAGAATTCCACAAATTCACAGCTCTCTGGGTGAAAAAGTTTCTTCTCACCTCAGTTTTAAATGGCCTCCCCTTTATTCTTAGACTGGGGCCCCTGGTTCTGGAACCTTGACGTGAATTACAGGCTTGAATCTAATGCGAAGGATCAGAGGGTTTTGTAGATAATGGGGGATACCTGGGAGTGAGATACAGGTCAGCATTTGTGCGTGGAATAAAAGGTACTTTGAAATGATTCAGAGGCTGGAATTAAATTGAGGCCTCAAATGTTTTGTATATAGAATTATGAACGCGTGAGATTGAGTCACATAGACATAGACATAGACATAGAAAATAGGTGCAGGAGGAGGCCATTCGGCCCTTAAAGCCAGCACCGCCATTCATTGAGATCATGGCTGATCGTCCCCAATCAATAACTCGTGCCTGCCTTCTCCGCATATCCCTTGATTCCACTAGCCCCGAGAGCTCTATCTAACTCTCTCTTAAATCCATCCAGTGAATTGGCCTCCACTGCCCTCTGTGGCAGAGAATACCACAAATTCACAACTCTCTGGGTGAAAAAGTTTTTTCTCACCTCAGTTTTAACGATATGCGAATTACCATACAGTCATATGAAAAAAAAAGCAACAAGACTCACAACTACATAAAAGTTAACATAAACATCCACCACAGAGGATTCCCCACGTTCCTCACTGTGATGGACGGCAAAAAAGTTCATTCTTCTTCGAACCGTCATCCGTCGGGGCGATCAAAGCTCCCGCACTCAGCGGTCGAAGCCCCCGTGTCGGGGCGATCGAAACTCCTGCGTCGGGGCGATCGAAACTCCCGCGTCGGGGCGGTCGAAGCCTCCGTTTCGGGACGATCGAAGCTCCTGCGTTGGGGCAGTCGAAGCTCCCGCAGCCGGCAGTCGAAGCTCCCGCATCGGGGCGGTCGACGCTCCTGTGGCTTGGAGTTCCCGATGTCGGTCTCCGACCAGAGACCGCGGGCTCCGTGATGTAAAGTCCGCAAGCACCCGCGCGCGGTTGAAGCTCCGAGGTCGATCCCTGGCAAAGGGATCACGGGCTCCACGATGTTAAAGTCCCGTTTTGATTTTAGATATAGAGATACAGCGCAGAAACAGGCCCTTCGGCCCACCAGGTCCGCGCCGCCCAGCAATCCCCGCACATTAACACTATCCTACACCCACTAGGGACATTTTTTACATTTACCAAGCCAATTAACCTACAAACCTGTACGTCTTTGGAGTGTGGGAGGAAACCGAAGATCTCGGAGAAAACCCACGCAGGTCACGGGGAGAACGTACTAACTCCGTACAGACAGCGCCCGTAGTCAGGATCGAACCTGAGTCTCCGGCGCTGCGTTCGCTGTAAGGCAGCAACTCTACCGCTGCGCCACCGTGCCACCCGCTGGCTCCCCAAGGTGGAGCTCTCAAAAGTCGATCTCCAGCAAAGGCCGCCAACTCCTAGATGTTAGGCCGCAGTGCGGACGGGGATACAGGCTAGCATCTACAGTAATCACGAGCTCTGATAGCATACATAAAATTATATATATGTTGCCTGAACCAGGTTGAAATGCAAACAGGAAATGCTGCAAACATTCAGCAGATTAAGCAGCCTCTGTGGAAAGAGAAACAGAATTAATGTTTCAGATCCAAAACCCTTCACAGGATCAAAGCCTGAAATGTCACCTGTTTCTCTCTCCACAGATGCTGCCTGACCTACTGAGTGTTTCCAGCATTTTCTATTTTATTTCAGATTTATACAATTCACGGGGCACAGTGACACAGCGGTAGAGTTGTTGTTGCCTTATAGCGCTGGGCACCCAGGTTCAATCCTGACTACAGGTGCTGTTGGTATGGAGTTTGTACGCTCTCGCTGTGCATGTTGGTTTTAGTTTAGTTTAGTTGAGTTTAGTTTAGAGATACAGCGCAGAAACAGGCCCTTCGGCCCACCGGACCGCACCGACCAGCGATCCCCGCACACTAGCACTATCCTACACGCACTAGCCATAATTTTCACATTTATACATTTTTACCGAAGCCAATTAACCTACAAACCTGTGTGTCTTTGGAGTGTGGGAGGACACTGAAGATCTTGGAGAAAACCCACGCAGGTCACAGGGAGAACGTACAAACTCCCATACAGGCAGCACCCATAGTCAGGATCAAACCTGGGTCTCTGGCGTTGTGAGGCAGCAACTCTACCGTTACACCACCGTGCTCCGGTTTCCTCCCACAATCCACATTCCAAAGGTGTGCATGTTTGCTGGTTAAATTACTTCAGTAAAAATTGTAAATTGTCCCTCGTGTGTGTCGGATGGTGTTAGTGTACGGGGATCATCAGGCAGCACTGACCACATCACCCCGATTCTGGCCTCTCTCCACTGGCTCCCAGTACGGTACAGAATCAACTTCAAGCTCCTCCTATTCACATACAAAGCACTAAATGGGCTTGCCCCCCCACCCCCCCATATCAAAAATCTTCTAACCCACCACTCTGTCTCCAGGTCCCTCAGGTCGGCCGACTTGGGGCTACTCACTATCCCGCGGTCTAGGCTTAAGCTCAGGGGTGACCGCGCTTTTGCGGTTGCAGCTCCTAGACTGTGGAACAGCATCCCTCCCCCATCAGAACTGCCCCCTCCATCGACTCAAAGGAGTCCAGGCTCAAAACCTATTTCTACTCCCTAGCGTTTGAGGCCCTCTGAGGGGGCGCTGTGAACTGTTTATGTATGTGCTGTTACGTTTGTGTGCCATTGTATGTTCGTTTTTAGTACCTGAACTGATGTACAGCACTTTGGTCAACGTGGGTTGTTTTTAAATGTGCTATACAACTAAAATTGACTTGACTTGACTCTGTAGGCCAATGGGCCTGTTTCTGTGCTGTATCTGTAAACTAATCTAAAAATTGAAGATTTATATGTATAATTAAAAAATACCTAGAAGTGAATTATATACATCAACATGGCAGATTGGCATAGAGAGAAACCATTTGGCCCATTGAGGATATGGCAAGTCTTTATAGCAAAAAACAGCATTGAACAGATTAGCTACATAAAATCAGGCAACTAAACCATCCTACAAACAACCAGGGAGCAGTCTTGAGGCACTAACTACCTCATTGGAGACCCTCATTCTAGCTTAGATCGAACTTTACTGAACTTTATCTGACACCAAACATTATTCACGTTATTCCCTTTATCATGTATCATCCGCACACTGTGGACGGCTCGATTGTAATCATGTATTGTCTTTCGGCCGACTGGTTAGCACGCAACAAAAAAGCTTTTCACTCTATCTCGGTACACCTGACAATAAACTAAACTGAACCAAATGTAGCAGTGAAAGTAAACATGCACTGGTACGTGAACACAATATAAGGCGGAATAATTCCATTACATGCCTGGGTATGAGAGTGCGTTTCGCAACAGCGGTAAATTTAGAAATAACTGTTTGTGTGGAAGGCAGTTTTAATCCCTTTTACAGGATTATAGTTAATCTGGTGCCACTTCAGCACAGAGAGATCTTCCAGCATTAGTACTGGGAGGTTCGTGGATGCTTGCACCCCCTACTGGTTTCCATGAGGAGTGCAATAGGACAGTATTGATTGGGGTATTGCTGTCCAGCCGGGTGGATGGTAGAACCATGGGCTTCTGTTGTACTTAGTGAGTAAAAGGCTGGTGCTCCAGTCAGCACTTGTCAGGGGTTATGGGGAGAAGGCAGGAGAATGGGGTTTGGAGGGAGAGATAGATCAGCCATGATTGAATGGCGGAGTAGACTGTTTTTTAGAGAGATGCAGTGCGGCAACAGGCCCTTCGGTCCACTGAGCCCACACCGAACAGTGATCCCCCCACATTAACACTATCCTACACACACTAGGGACAATTTACACACACACCATGCCAATTAACCGACAAACCTGCACTTCTTTGGAGTGTGGGAGGAAACCGATCTCGGAGAAAACCCACGCAGTCACGGGGAGAACGTACAAACTCCGTGCAGACGGCACCCAGAGTCGGGTGCGAACCCGGGTCTCTGGCACTGCCAGCGCTGCAAGGCAGCAACTCTACCGCTACACCACCGAGCGACCTGATGCCATTACTCCTTAATACTTATGAATTTATGAACTTCTGAAAACGACCAAATCTTCAGAATGGAACCTCAGAGTACTTAGTTTGGAGCATTGCCATGTGGCCCTTTACATCAATGGGAAACTAGGGGCAGCACAGTTCTGACTGACAGTTGAAGAAGTTGTCTGTAAATGTGGAAAGAAGGAACTGCAGGTGCTGGTTTACGCAGAAGGAAACAAAGTGCTGAGTTCCTCCAGCACGTTCTGTCCGGACTGTAGGTGTGCTGCAAGCTCTTTGTCAACGACAGTGTCATTGGTTGTATGCTACCTGCTCTGCAGATGGACGTAGGTTCAAACAAATGATACATGGATAGGCCAGGTTTAGAGGGGTATGGGCCAAGCGCAGGCAGGTGGGACTAGTGTAGATGGGGCACGTTGGTCGGTGTGGGCAAGTTGGGCCGAAGGACCTGTTTCCATGCTCCTCCCATCATCTTCTGACCGGTGAGGTGTTGCCATGGTCAGAAGTGGCTCAGTGGTCGAGTTGCTGCCTTACAACGTCAGAGACCAGGGCTCGATCCTGACCCTCGGGGGTGCTGGGAGTTTGTACATTCTACCGTCTGTGCGGGATTTGTACGTTCTCTGTGACCGCGTGGGTTTCTCTCCCAGTCCTCCCACATTCCAAAGACTTATAGGTTAATTGGCTTCCGTAAATTGTCCCTAGTGCGTGGGATGGAAACGGGGGATAACATAGAACTTGGGCAAATGGGGGATCAATGGTCGTGTGGACTCGGTGGACTGAAGGGCTTACTTCCTCGATGTATCTCTTAAAACCTTATGATTTTGAAGTAGTTCAAACAGAATTGGAAAGGAATTTAGTAGATCTGGAAATGGTAACATTTGCAGCTTCAGTGTTCCAGATGCAGTTAGCAAACACAGTTCCTAATTTCCTATTGAATCAGCTCAGTTCCTACGGCAGTGTTCGGGCAGGATAGTGCAACTGAATAAATACCTGCTGAAGAAGGGTCTCGACCCGAAACGTCACCCATTCCTTCTCTCCAGAGATGCTGCCTGTCCCGCTGAGTTACTCCAGCATTTTTGTGTCTGTCTTCGGTTTAAACCAGCATCTGCAGTTCCTCCTTACACATTATACATTATGAAGTTACTTTGTCACCTGTCTTAGATCTGGTGCTGGCTTGAAGGGCCGAATGGCCTCCTCCTGCACCTATTTTTTTTCTTCTGTAAGATCATAAGATCATAAGTGATAGGAGTGGAATTAGGCCATTCGGCCCATCGAGTCTACTCTGCCATTCAATCATGGCTGATCTATCTCTCCATCCTAACCCCATTCTCCTGCCTTCTCCCCATAACCTATGACACCTGTACTAATTAGGAATCTATCTATCTATCACTGCCTTAAATGTATCCACTGACTTAGCCTCTACAACCTTCGGTGGCAAAGAATTCCACAGATTCACCACCCTCTGACTAAAGAAATGCCTCCTCATCACCTTCCTAAAAGAACGTCCTTTAATTCTGAGGCTATGACCTCTAGTCCTAGACTCTCCCACTAGTGGAAACATCCTCACCACATCCACTCTATCCAAGCCTTTCACTATTCTGTATTTTTCAATGAGGTTCCCCCTTCATTCTTCTAAACTCCAGCGAGTGCAGGCCCACTGCCGACAAACGATCTATATCACCATCTATATCTCTCGTTTCCCTATCCCCTGACACTCAGTGCGCAGAACAGTCTCAGCCATACCTTTTCTGCAGACGTGCTGCCTGTCCCGCTGAGTTGCTCCAGCTTTTTGTGTCTTTCTTCGGTTTAAACCAGCATGTGATGTTCCTTCTTACGTAGATAGACACCTGCTCTCTGTTCCATGCCCAATGTGGAGCAGGTCGCAGGTAGTAAACCTTACCTATTCTGCAGGAAAGTAGAAACGCTGATCCCTCCGTGGCCACTGCTATGTGGATCTTTGTGGGGTTTTCTTTAATTAAGTTTAGTTCAGAGTTGCAGAGTGGAAGCAAACCCTTTGGCCCACCGAGTCCACGCCGACCATCAATCACCCGCTCCCACCAGTTCGATGTTATCCCACTTTCGTACCCATTCCCGACACACTCGAGACAAGGTACAGATGCCTGAGACACGGTCACGGGGAGCCTCCACGCAGACAGCACCCGCGGTCAGGATCGAACCCGGGTCTCCGGCGCTGCAAGGCACCACCGTTGCACCACCGTGCCACCCATGTTTTTAATGGCGCATTGCTTGTTTTGAATGTTGCCAGGTGACTGGATGTCACCTTCTTCACAGCTTCACAGAAGTTTTAGATGTTATATTTAGATTTAGAGATACAGCGCGGAAACAGGCCCTTCGGCCCACCAGGTCCGCGCTGCCCAGCGATCCCCGCACATTAACACTATCCCACACACACACACACACACACACGGGATGATTTTTTTTAAACATTTACCCGGCCAATTAACCTACATACCTGTACGTCTTTGGAGTGCGGGAGGAAACCGAAGATCTCGGAGAAAACCCACGCAGGTCACGGGGAGAACGTACAAACTCCGTACAGACGGCGCCCGTAGTCAGGATCGAACCTGAGTCTCCGGCGCTGCATTCGCTGTAAGGCAGCAACTCTACCGCTGCGCCACCGTTGTTGAACACCTGCAGGGGAACGGATTTGCACGTCACTCCAATCATCGTAGTAGCGTGCGATTTAAAGGACCAGTCACGGAGAAACGGGTCTGCACACTGCGTCCTGACCCCCCCCTGGTTCATGGTCAACACCTACTGTTCCTCCCTCAGCTGAAAAACAGGAAGGCACGATGGCGTAGTTGGCGCAGCTGCTGCCTCACAGCGCCAGAGACCCGGGTTCATTCCTGACTACAGGTGCTGTCTGTGTGGAGTTAGTAGATAGTAGCTCAGGACTGCTCTCTAGTTGTTGGTGGGATGGAGGTCAGCAGGATAATCTGTAGTCTTGAGATCCTTATTCAAACCAATAGTGCCAGTGCCCCCATGCTGGGTCGACAGGCAGAGGATCGTGGAGGCAGATTCCTCAATCAAAGTACAGAGTGAACAATGCACTATCCTCAATCCCTCAACACACCTCCGACACTCATTGGAATGAACGGAGAGTGCCCTTGTCCATGAACTGCCGAACACTAATGGTTCCCTTTAGCATCTTTGGCTGCAGTCAGCATGGCAGGGCCCAGAGAAATTGTGGCCCATTGTTAAACGAGCACCCGTTAAAAAACTGCAATCTCTCAGCTTTCTTCATTGAAAGAAGGAAGGGATGCAGTTTAAAAACAAGTGCTGGAGTAAATCAACGGTCAGGCAACATCTCTGGAAAACATGGATGGGCGACGTTTAGGGTCTGGATCCTTCTTCAGACTTGTTTCTTGGCGTTTACGTAGAAAGTATCATGCAAAGTATCAGCCAGCCATTTCCATGTGGAATCTTGTAATAATTCTTAACATGCTCTTACTAGGCTGTTATTGAGGTAGATTAAAGCATAATCCCCGTGGTTGAATAAACAGATCCTGGTATTGTACATAGATTTACCCAGAATTGACTTTGTGCAGCCCAGGGATTTTTCTAGTCTCTAATAGAGTGACAAATTATAGACTCTGCCATGGACTCAAGCTATCAATCAGCAAATAGCTTACTTCACACAGAGCAGATAAATGAACAGAATTCAGTCAAAGCCTCCTATTTATCAACATTTTCAGGCCAGGCTGTCCCTCACAATATATAAGCAGGATGAGATCTTTTACCTCAGGTATTTCTTAACATCTAATGGAACGTTGAAAAGAGCCTCTTATTTACATGATGAACCTCTGCCAGAGTTTCTCTGCTGCCTACAGGCAGGCGGATGATGTGGGCATTAACAGTCAGCGCTCAAAACCTTCAGTCGTCCCCAAGGAAGATGGCTGCTTCGCTCAGTTTATTCACCCTGGACTGTCTGAGACACGGTTGCCAATCAAACCCACAACACCGGTACCTGATGCTTTGTTGTGCACAAGAAGAAAAACTTAGTCTGTTTCAAGAGACGGCGAGGATGAAAACTAAATCCATGAACTAATCGTGACACTTCTATTTACATGGATCGGACGCCATTTTGAAGAAGCCACCGGTGCAGCAAGTAATCAGCAAAAAAGGTTAACTAAACTGCGGGACAGGCGGCATCTCTGGAGAGAAGGAATGGATGATTTTTGAAGAAGGGTCTCGACCCGAAACGTCACCCATTCCTTCTCTCCAGAGATGCTGCCGGTCCCGCTGAGTTACTCCAACGCTTTGTACCTATGCATGTTCTCCAGAGATGCTGCCTGTCCCGCTGAGTTACACCAGCAGTTTGTGTCAATCTTCTGTGTAAACCGGCATCTGCAGTTCCTTCCTAACAAAATGTTGGCCTCTACTGCGATGGGTATGGAATATAAAGGCAGAGTTTTGAATTAACTTCACGGGGCAGCATAAGTAGTGTGTAGAGGCTGTCTTTGCATTGGAGACAGTGCAGGGCAGATATATCGTGTTGATATAAAAGGACTTTCTGAGGAAATGATCATTGAAGTGAATAGCTTGGGCCATTTGGAGATGTAAACTCTGAAACGTTTTATCATCAGTTAGGGACCAAAAGTAAACTTCATAATTGACACTCATTTTTTTCACCTCTTTCATACAGGTATGTATTGAAAATACTGGATATTTTCTCCATTAAATTGTATTTTTACTTGTACAGTTTTAATTCAAGTGAGTATTTTAAATAAGGCAAATATATATTTTATTTTTGTTGTGTCCTAATAGATCATCCTATTTGCCCGATGCCCTACAGATAGGGCAGTGCAGTGGCTCAGAGATAGACACAGATAGGGCAGTGCAGTGGCTTAGCTGGTAGAGCCGTTGCCTCACAGCGCCAGAGACCCGGGTTCGATTGTAACATCGGAATCTGTCAGTGTGGAGTTTGCACGTTCACCCAGTGGGTTTCCTACGGTTCCTCCCACATCCTCCCACAAAGACGTGCTGGTTTTATAGGTCAATTGGCTTCAGTAAATTGTCCCCAGTGTGTAGGATAGAACTAGTGTACAATCGCTGGTCAATGTGGACTTGGTGGGTCGAAGGGCTTTGTTTCCACATTGTGTCTCTAAACATTGGTCTGTGCATCAAAGTTCTGGCATGGTATCCATCTCACCGGGAAGGAACGGATCAAATGTCTTACACTGGACCATTCTTGGGATGTACAAGAATGTTGCCAGGAATCGTGGACTCTCCAGGGTGCTACCATTTACTGTTTAAATGATTTGACAAAACCAAAGTCCACCACCTCACGCTTGTCAGAGTTAAAATCCTTTCCAACTGATCTCGAAACTGGAAATAGACTTAGAAAGTGGCGTAACGGTAGAGCTGCTGCCTTACAGCGTCAGAGACCCGGGTTCGATTCCGACTACGGGTGCTGTCTGCATGGAGTTTGTACGTCCTACCTGTGACCGTCTGTGTTTTCTCCGAGTGCTCCGGTTTCCTCCCAAACTCCAAAGACGTACAGGTTTGTATGTTAATTGGCTTCGGTAAAATTGAAAATTGTCTCTAGTGTGTAGGATAGTGTTAGCGTACTATAGTGTACTCTGTTCCCATACTCAACTCCTCTTGTTATGAAGGCCAACAAACCATTAGCTTTCTTGACTGCCTGCTGTACCTGCATGCTTACCTTCAGTGACTGATGTACAAGGACACCCAGATCTCATTGCACGTCCCCTTTTCCTAACGACACCATTCAGATAATAATCTGCCTTCCTGTTCTTGCCACGAAAGTGGATAACCTCACACTTATCCACATTAAACTGCATCTGCCATGCATCCGCCCACTCACAACCTGTCCAAGTCACCCTGCATCCTCATAGCATCCTCCTCACACTTCACTCTGCCACCCAGCTTTGTGTCATCTGCAAATTTGCTAATTTGCTAATGTTACTTTAAAATATGATCATGCCTGATCATCCAAAATCAGTAGCCCATTCATTCATTCTCCCCTATATATCCCTTGATCCCGTTAGCCCTAAGAGCTATATCCAACTCTCTCTTGAATACATCAAAATGAAACCTAGTTGGGCCGAAGGGCCTGTTTCCTCGATGCCTGGTGCATTTGCTTCTTTATTTCTCCCAGTAAACATAATTTGCCAGCCGTGAAGTGCTTTAAAACACAGCACTAGCTGATCAAGCCTCCAGGCGATATTTTTTTTTAAAGATTCAGAGCAATACTCCATCACGGAACTTTGGTATTTAGCTGTCAAAGCTTCAACAATTGGATGGGTGCCAGTAAAGGAGATTACTTTAAAAGCTTTGATGCTTTTTCCTGAAACCAGCCAAGACTGTGCTAGAACAGACAAAAGTGTGAAATCCTGAAGTGATTTATTTGCTTGTTAATGTGACTGTGGTGTGTCAGACCTGCACTGTCTCGTTGACTTTTTTCATTCAAATGGAGAGCAGCAGCAGGGAGAGAGAGAGAGAGAGAGAGAGAGAGAGAGAGAGAGAGAGAGAGAGGGAGGGAGGGAGGGAGGGAGGGAGGGAGGGAGGGAGGGAGGGAGGGAGGGAGGGAGGGAGAGAGAGAGAGAGAGAGAGAGAGAGAGAGAGAGAGAGAGAGAGAGAGAGAGAGAGAGAGAGAGAGAGAGAGAGAGAGAAAGAAAAAGAGAGAAAAAGAGAGAAAAAGATCATGAGAGGAACAGATCGGGCAGATGCGCTGAGCCTCTTGCCCAGAGAAGGGGAATCGAGGACCAGAGGACTTAGGTTCAAGGTGAAGGGGAAAAGATTCAATGGGATTCCGAGGGGTATCTTTTTCACACAAAAAGTGGTGGGTGTATGGAACGAGCTGCCAGAGGAGGTGGTTGATGCTGGGACTATCCCAACGTTTAAGAAACAGTTGGACAGGTACATGGATAGGACATGTTTGGAGGGATATGGGCCAAACACACGCAGGTGAGATTAGTTGGCCGGTGTGGGCAAGTTGGGCTGAAGGGCCTGTTTCCACACTGTATCACTCTATGACGCTATGTACATTGAAGAGTGCAGCTTTGGAACAGGCCCTTCTGCCCACCATGTCCGTGCCGACCACAATGCCCATTTAAATTGCACGTCAGCCTGCACATGATCTATATCTCTCGATTTCTTGCCATTTTATGTATCTGTATAAATGCCCCAGAAATTCTGCTACCATATCTCCCTTCCACCACCTCCCTTGCAGAATGTTTAGTTAATTTATTGTAACGTGTACCGAGGAACAGTGAAAAGCTTTTTGTTGCGTGCTAACCAGTAAGCGAAAAGACAATACATGATTACAATCAAGCCGTCCATAGTGTACAGATGGAGGATAAAGGGAATAATGTTCAGTGCTGGACAAACTCCTGTCTACCTCATTGGAAACCTTCGGATTATCTTTGATCAGACTTCAACAACAGTTCAACAGTTCAACAGAGCTTTATTTGTCATTCGGTACCAAGGTACCGAACGAAATTACATAGCAGTCATACACAAAAAAGAACACAAGACACATGACCCCAACACAAACGTCCATCACAGTGACTCCAAACACCCCCTCACTGTGATGGAGGCAACAAAACTTCCACTCTCCTCCCCACGCCCACGGACACTCCAAAGACGTACAGGTTTGTTAGTTAGTTGGCTTGGTAAATGTAAAAATTGTCCCGAGTGGGTGTAGGATAGTGTTAACGTGCGAGGATCGCTGATCGGCGAGGACCCAATGGGCCGAAGGGCCTGCTTCCGCGCTGTATCTCTAAACTAAACTACTGGACTTTATCTTGCACTAAATGTTATTCAGTTGTTCCCTTCCTCATTGTAGTGCACTGTGGACAGCTCGATTGTAATCATGTATTGTTTATCCATTGACTGGATAACATGTAACACAAAGCTTTTCACTGCACACGTGACAATAAACTAAACTAACTAACGAAGTAAAGTCTGGATGAAAATAGTCCGAGGGTCTCCAATGGCATTGATGGTTTCAGGCACAACCACTGACTGTATTAAAAAAACTTGCCCTGCACAACGCCTTTGAACTTTCCCCCTCTCATCTTAAACCTATGCCCTCTAATGTTTGACATCTCCACTCTGGGAAGAAGACTCTGCCTGTCTACCCTACCTATGCCTCCCATAATTTGATGTTCTCTATCAGGTTGCCCCTCAGCCTCCGATGTTCCAAAGAAAACAATCCAACTTTGTCCAAAGTCTCTTTACACCTTATACTCTCTAATCCAGGCAACGTCCTTGTAAAGATATACACAAAATACTGGAGTAACTCAGCGCGTCAGGCAGCATCTCTGGAGAAAAGGTAGAGGTGAAGCTTCCGGTAGAGACCCTTCTTCAAAGGTTTACATCCTAGCAAAACTTTAGTGCACCTTCTACAAAAGCTCCATGTCCTTCCGTAATGCAGTGTTCAGATGCTGTAAATGCAGTTTAACTGACGTATTACACAGCGGCAACATGACTTTCTGACTTTTTGAGTCAACACCCTGACCGACGAAGGCAAGTTTGTCATTCTCCACTCCCCTATCTTCCTGTGTTGCCACTTTCAGGGACTTGCATTCCAATATCCTTTAGGGAGGAGATGAGGAGGAATTTCGTTAGTCTGAGGGTGGTGAATCTGTGGAATTCATTGCCACACGAGGCCAAGTCAGTGGATATTTCGAAGGTGGAGATTGACAGATTCTTGATTGGTACGGATGTCAGGGGATATGGGGAGAAGGCAGGAGAATGGGGTTGAGAGGGAAAGATAGATCGGCCATGATTGAATGGCAGAATAGACTTGATGGGCCGAATGGCCTAATTCAGCTCCTAGAACTTATGCACTTATGAAATCCTTTGGATCCTATACACTGCATATGACATAGGGGAAATGCTAGTACTGATGTAACGGAGCAGTAAAATGTAATGGTGCAGTAAAATGTTTTATGATAAAGAATGGGCTCAGAGTCTCAGTGATCAAGCCAGGACAGTGAACCAGAATACCACTGGGTAGAGCCACTGCCTTACAGCGCTTGCAGCGCCATTCGATCCTGACTACGGGTGCTGTCTGTACGGAGTTTGCACGTTCCCCCCGTGATCTGCGTGGGTTTTCTCCGAGATCTTCAGTTTCCTCCCACACTCCAAAAACGTACAGGTTTGTAGGTTAATTGGCTTGGTAAAAATGTAAAAATTGTCCCTAGTGTGTGTGTGTGTAGGGTAGTACAAGGGGATCGCTGGTCGGCGCGGACCCAGTGGGCCAAGTGGCCTGTTTCCGCGCTGTGTCTCTAAACTAAGTTAAACTAAACATCCTGCGGGTTAAACATTCATTACCATGCTGAATCTCTAAAGTCCAAAGTCTAAAATTCTAAAACGAAAAATGATTTGCCTGCACTTCAAGGTAAACCGTGACACGGTTGCAATTGATACAATTGTAGAACTACTCAAAGCTCTACAACGTGCCGTTAGCAAAGAACGTGCTGAACATGAAGGCTACGAGGAGTTTATGGTCAGATGTCGTGTGCAGTGTCCCATGCGCTGCCATTCATTGTAGTTGCCACTGTAACCTGACCGGCCCTATTAGGGAAAGATTAGCTCAAAGAATTACAGGGTGGATTTAAAAGAGTGTAGTCAGTCTGAGTGTTTTGATGCTACGCATGGATAAGCTTCTGAGCTGCGTGCATGGAATTTCTAAGACCTATTCACTGGTACTTGGACAAAACATAAAAACTGTACTTTTAAAAAATATTAAGATAGCTTAATAAAAATATTAAGCCTTAGCAGGCTTAACTAGTTGAATCAACCGTGTGCAGTTTTCGTCTCCTAATTTGAGGAAGGACATTCTTGCTATTGAGGGAGTGCAGCGTAGGTTCACCAGGCTAATTCCCGGGATGGCGGGACTGATATATGATGAAAGAATGGGTCGACTGGGCTTATATTCACTGGAATTTGAAGGATGAGAGGGGATCTTATGGAAACATAAAACTCTTAAGGGATTGGACAGGCTAGATGCAGGGATAATGTTCCCCATGTTGGGGGAGTCCAGAACCAGGGGTCACAGTTTAAGAATAAGGGGTGGGCCGTTTAGGACTGAGATGAGGAAAAACTTTTTCACTCAGCCAGTTGTGAATCTGTAGGAAACTCTGCCACAGAGGCAGTGGAGGCCAGTGGATGTTTTCAAGTGAGAGTTAAATTTAGCTCTTAGGGCTAACGGAATCAAAGGATATGGGGAGAAAGCAGGAACGGGGTACTGATTTTGGATGATCAGCCATGATCAAATTGAATGGCAGTGCTGGCTTGAAGGGCCTGCTCCTGCACCTATTTTCTATGTTTCTGTGTTTCTATAAATGCAATTACAGATAATCCTCATTGTAACGGACCGGCCATAAACAGGAATGGCCCAAAATATATAATAATTTAACACTGTAAATAAATTGGTGTCCGTTATAGCTGATTGTCCACTATAACTGAGTGAGAGGGGGGTTGATATGTACAGTGTGTAAAAGGGAACTGCAGGTGCTGGTTTGTACCAAGGACGGACACAAAATGCTGGAGTAACTCGGTGGGTCAGGGAGCATCTCTGGAGAGAATGAATAGGTGACGTTTCGGGTCGAGGCCCTTCTTCAGACTGGTCCCTACCCAAAACGCCACTTATTCGTTTTCTCCAGAGATGCTGCCTGACCCGAAGAGTTATTCCAGCATTTTGCGCCTATCTTCAAATATATACAGTATTGGAAAAACAGCCAATAAACATGCACGAACAAGACACGCCATAAACAGGAATGGACCCAAATCATATAATAATTTAACATAAATTTTAAAAGTTAACATACTGTAATTTCATTCAGTGTTCACTTGGTAAAACAACAAATGCAGTCGTTTGTTCATGGTACAAATGGACTACTTGGTTATAACAGATTTCGCCCACGTTAACCAAAATCGGACTTTACTGGCTTTACCTTGCTCTAAACCTAATTCCCTTATCATTTATCTAAACACTGTGGACAGCTTGATTATAATCATGTATCGTCTTTCTACTGGCTGGAGAGCACGCACCAAAAGCTTTTCACTGTACCTCGTGACAAACTACGATACCATGCGATACGATGGAACTTTATTTATCCCAGGAGCGAAATTGGTCTGCCAACAGTTATAAAACACAGCAAGATACATGAATCATGAAGTTAAAGTGACGAATGGAAAGTCCAGGATTGGGGATGTGCAAAGATTGGGAGGGGGGTCAGTTGCACTCCATGACAGAAGGTGGAGGAGGGGTTGTACAGTTTGATGGCCACAGGGAAGAAGGATCTCCTGTGGCGTTCTGTGCGGCATCTTGGTGGAACCAGTCTGTCGCTGAAGGTAGGAATAAAAACCTGCAGATGCTGGTTTAAATCGAAGGTAGACATAAACCGCTGGAGTAACTCAGCGGGTCAGGCAGCATCTCAGGAGAGAAGGAATGGGTGACGTTTCGGGACGAGACCCTCCTTCAGTCTGAAGAAGGGTCTCGACCAGAAACGTCACCCTTTCCTTCTCTCCTGAGATGCTGCCTGTCCCGCTGAGTTACTCCAGCATTTTTGTGTCTACCTGTTGCTGAAGGTGCTCCTCAGGTTGACCAGTGTGTCATGGAGGGGGTGAGATGTATTGTCAAAGATGTTCTGCAGTTTGAGGACAATAGTAACTAAAATCCATTATAAAGAGGTCCTTAATAATGACAGGCTGTATCATGAAATGCTGGTCACACCAATGAGAGTGGATGACATCCATTAATTGGGGCCCCAAATCAGATAGGACTGCTGGGCTCTGCGGCAATTAGATTGTAACCGCAGTTTAGAGAGGGTGATGAACTGCATCTGACAAGATTTATACGCTGAGTTCACAAGGATCAAGTTGTTTACCAAGTTAAACCTGACCAAAGCTTCTAGACTTTACACTTTACACTTTAGAGATACAGCACGGAAACAGGCCCTTCGGCCCACCGAGACCGTGCCGACCAGCGATCACCCCGTACACCAACCTACACACATTAGGGACAACTTTACAACTTACCGAAGCCAATTAACCTACGAATCTGTGCATGTGCGAGGAAACCGGAGCACCCAGTGAAAACTCACAAAGTCACAGGGAGAACAAGCAAACTCCGTATAGACAGCACCCGTAGTCAGGATCAAACCCGGGTCCCTGCCGCTGTAAGGCAGCAATTCTACCACTGCGCCACCGTGCCACCGATTTAATTAATTGCAGAATTAAAAATGGATAAACAAAGCCAGAATGGACCATAAGGAGCTTTATACCTGTACCAAACTGTGTGGGATTATCGAAAATATTTCAACCACAGTAGCCAAAAGACATTGGCATTTAACAGGCTTTTAGACAAGTAGTTCAGTTTAGTTTAGTTTAGTTTAGTTTAGAGATACAGCGTTGAAACAGGCCCTTCGGCCCACCGAATCCACACGAACAAGAGATCATCCATACACTAGTTCTATCCCAATTTACAGAAGCCAATCAACCTACAAACTGGCATGCTTTTGGAATGTGAGAGGAAACCGGAGCACTGGGAGAAAGCCCACGCAGGTCACAGGGAGAACGTATGAACTACGTACAGACAGCGCCCGTAGTCAGGATAGAACCTGGGTCTCTGGCGCTGTAAGGCAGCAACTCTACAGCAGCGCCACTATACCTCCCTGGCACACGGATATGCAGGGAAGGGAGGGATATGGGTCATGTACAAGCAGAGGAGATTAGTTTGACCTGACATTATGTTCAACATGGATGTTGTGGGCTGAAGGGCCTGTTCCTGTGCTGTGCTCTTCTATGTTCCACACGAAACAATTGAGGACCAAGAACCAGTCCCTGTGATATCCCCCTCACTACATTCCTCCAGCATGAAAATGGCCCCCTTGTTCCAGCTCTATTTTCTACATAACAGCCAGTTTACGTTCCTTGCAAACACACTTTCTGCAATAGGGCAGCCACGGTGGCGCAGTGGTAGAATTACTGCCTTACAGCGCTTTAGAGCCGGGTTCGATCCTGATGATATGGAGTTTGTACGTTCTCCCCGTGACCTGCATGGGTTTTCTCCGAGATCTTCGGTTTCCTCCCAAACTCCAAAGACAATCGACAATAGACAATAGGTGCAGGAGGAGGCCATTCGGCCCTTCGAGCCAGCACCGCCATTCAATGTGATCATGGCTGATCATTCTCAATCAGTACCCTGTTCCTGCCTTCTCCCCATACCCCCTGACTCCGCTATCCTTAAGAGCTCTATCTAGCTCTCTCTTGAATGCATTCAGAGAATTGGCCTCCACTGCCTTCTGAGGCAGAGAATTCTACAGATTCACAACTCTCTGACTGAAAAAGTTTTTCCTCATCTCCGTTCTAAATGGCCTACCCCTTATTCTTAAACTGTGGCCCCTTGTTCTGGACTCCCCCAACATTGGGAACATGTTTCCTGCCTCTAACGTGTCCAACCCCTTAATAATCTTATACGTTTCGATAAGATCTCCTCTCATCCTTCTAAATTCTAGTGTATACCTGACGTACAGGTTTGTAGGTTGATTAGCTTGGTGTGCGTGTAAATTGTCCCTAGTGTGTGTAGGATGGTGTTAATGTGCGGGGATTGCTGGTCGGCGCGGACTCGGTGGGCCGAAGGGCCTGTTTTCTCGCTGTATCTCTAAACTAAACTAAACCAAACTTCCTCCGATATCTTAGATATTTTAATTTATTTTAATTTATGCGTCAATCTCGTATATAGCACCTTGTCAATTGCTTTTGGGAAATCGAAATGCACTACAATTACAGGTTCCCCTCTATCAACTCTACTTGACACATCTTCGAATCATTTGAGGATGTTTGTCAAACACAATTGATCTTGCAATAAAACCATGTTGACTAGGTTTAATTATATTCAACTTTCCAAATTGATTAGTTGTTTCCTCTTCGATTATCACTCGAGCTTCTTTCCAACAGTAGATCTTTTTTTTTTTAAAAGGCCTATTATTCCTCCCCTTCTGACTTGCTCCCTTTTGGGAAAAAAAGGAGTCACATTGTTTGCTTACTAGTCCTCTGGAAATATTAACCTCGTGGAAATTATTGCATTTTGTAAAATTGCAAGCTAATGGCTCCACTCTCCACATCCATATCCATCAGGCTACAAGGTGTGATTAATAGCTTGTTTCATTGCATTGCATCTCAAGGCACCATATTTATGTTCTTTTAGGAAGGAGATGAGGATTCTTTTCTTCTGTCAGAGGGCAGTGAATCTGTGGATTTTTTTTTGCCACAGAAGGCCGTGGAGGCCAAGCCAGTGGATGTTTTTAAGGCAGAGATAGATAGACTCTTGATTAGTGCGGGTGCCAGAGGTTATGGGGAGAAGGCAGGAGAATGGGGTTAGGAGGGAGGGATAGATCAGCCATGATTGAATGATGGGCCAAATGGCCTAATACTGCTCCTATCACTTGTGATCTTATAATAATAATAATAATAATGCATTACATTTATATAGCGCTTTTCAAACACTCAAAGACGCTTTACAGGGATTTCTAGAACATAGAGCAGTGAATAAATAGATAAATAAGTAAACGAACAGAAAAAGGAGACAGAAGGTGAGGTGACGGTCAGTGGTTGAAGGCAGTGCTGAACAGGTGAGACTTCAGTGATGTTTTGAATGTGGTGAGCGAGGAGGAGTCTCTGACGGTTTGTGGTAGTGAGTTCCATAGGGTGGGAGCAGCGATCGAGAAAGCCCTGTCCCCCCAGGATCTGAGTTTGGTCCGGATGGGGGTGGACAGGAGATTGGCAGCAGCAGAGCGGAGGGTGCAGGTGGGAGTGTGCCTGTGGAGGAGGTCAGTCAGGTAGATACGATATCACTTGGGTAAAGGACGTCAGGATGAAACATACCTATTTTTTCTCTGGAGCATCAGAGGTTGAAGGGAGACCTTGAGTCTTAGTTTTAGAGATGCAGTGTGGAAACAGGTCCTTCGGCGCACCGAGTCCATGCCGACCAGTCATCACCCCGTACACTAGCACTATCCTACACACCAGGGCAACTTTATCATTTATCATTTACATTTTACAGAAACCAGTTAACCTGAACCTCTTCTCTTCTGTCTCTTCACCTCTCTCTCCCATGATGTCTGCAGCCTGATGCTCAGCATTCTTCCTCACCCGATCACCCCTGGCCAGCTGGTTCTCATCTATCACGCCAGACATCTTTCTGCTCATTGCCATTCACCATCTCCTCAAGCCCCCAGCTCCCATCGTTTTCTCACCAGTGAGGTGCTGCCATGGTAAGCCTAATGTTTGGCTGATGTCTCCAACAGTTTTATTCTAGTTTCTCAGTCTCATAATGGCTTCTTTGACTTTCGTTGGCACAACTTTGGTCCTCCTGTTGCTAAACTGCAATAAAAGTTTCCAAAGGTGATGGAAAGACTGGAGGAAAGACTGGGCGCTGAGAGCTCTCTTATACCTGCATTAAGGAGGCAATTAAACACACCTGAGCAATTACAAAAACCCGTGAAGCCATGTGTCCCAAACATTATGGTGCCCTGAAATGGGGGGCCTGTAGGGACGTATGGATTAGCGGGGGGGTCTCGAACCCTCGGTTGGGCTAACGAGTCACGAGATGCGGGAGCGTGAGGTATAGTTGTGTCTGGCGACCAGCTGGAGAGATGAGATTAGATTGTATTGGCTTGTTAAGTAGTGTGTGTCCAAAGTAAGCAGTTGCAGTTTGTTACGGTTACCTACGAATAAAGACCTTTGAACAATAACGCTCGTTTTGGACTCACTACAGGCCTGTGTATAAACACTGCTCTAATTTCTACTTGGTGAAACCAAAATCGATAAAAATGGCCTTTAATAAAATCTTTAACCACTTTAACCACATGTGATTTTTTTCTATTACAAATCTCAAATTGTGGAGTACAGAGGCAAATAAATAAATGATGGGTCTTTGTCCCAAACATTATGGAGGGCACTGAAAATCTCTCTATTAAACTAAACCTCTGGACATTGCTATGAAGTTGGGAACAACAAAGTCAAGGACTCACGAATATTTTGTTGAACTGCTCGAGGCAAATATGCTTCCAGTTGTATAACTTAGTTCATTCCTATTGTCCTTTGATCTGCTGGCTGATCGAGATGCTGGCCTGGACTGGTGAACATCCTCGATTGTACAAAGCTTTAGATGAAAACAAGATAGATCAATCAGTTTTGTTCTCCTTTGAGGGAGGAATAACCTAAGAATCCTCCGTGAAATAACCTTGCAGTCTCCCTTCAGAAGCTGGGCCTTGCTGCAGTTACCACTGTAATGAGTTCTCAGTAACCTGACCACTCCGCTCACTTCGGCTCCTGGCTGGTGTCTTCTCCCATGTTAAAAGCCCTGCTGCATTAATACAAGGGCAGTGAGAACCATTTGCATTGTTCTCCATCCGATGCTCCTCGAAGACCTTTGCATGTCCTGAGATGCTTCTCAAGGACAGAAATGACTCTCTTACTCTGACGCAGTGCACGCCCTGATCATTCCATTTGACGCTAATTATAAAATCTCATGAGGGCCACCTTTGTACTCCACAACTTTAATGCTTACTGGAGGTGCAGAATTAAGGAAATTAAAGTTTGTGGGTTCCCATGATTTTCCTGGTCTGGATCATTTAGATGTATCTAATCCTAAATATATATGCGTGTGTGTTGTGTGCCATATATATAGAGGCTAGGAGATATATATTTTTATGTATATCCTAAACTATATATATATATATATATATAATTTATATCCTAGCCTAGGGAATGGATGAGGAAGTGGGATAACGTAGAACTAATGTGAATGTGTGATCAGTGGTTGGTGTGGACTCGGTGGACTATGTGTGTGTATGTGTGTGTGTGTGTGCGTGTGTGCGTGTGTGTGTGTGTGTGTGCGTGTGTGTGTATATGTGTGTGTGTGTGTGTGTGTGTGTGTGTGTGTATGTGTGTGTGTGTGTGTGTGTGTGTGTGTGTGTGTGTGTGTGTGTGTGTGTGTATATATATATATATATGCACACACACACACATATATATTGTATATATATATCCTATGTGTATATATATATATATCCAAGCCTCTATATATATATATAGTACACACACTACTCACACAAACATATTTAAATATAAATATATGTGTATATATTATAATCCAATAACTAGACCATTGATTATCAAATTAAGGTATAATTCTTTGTCTGAGTTTGGTATGTTTAGTTTACAGATACAGCATGGAAACAGGCCCTTCAACCCTTCACCAAGTCTGCGCCGACCAGTGATTCCCCCGTACCCTGGTTCCATCCTGGATGCTAGAGACAATTTACAGAAGCCAATTAACCTACAAACATGCACGTCGTTGGGATGTGGAGCGAACTGGAGCACCCGGAGAAAATTCACGCTGTAACAGAGAGAAGGTATAAACGACGTAAAGAACAGCACCCATAGTCAGGATCGAACCCGGGTCTCTGGCGCTGTAAGGCAGCAACTCTACCACTGCGCCGTGGTGCCGACCAAGGTGTTCCTGATGTGGTGGGTAGTCCAAGTCAGGCCCTGCTAGCAGTTCACGAGCTAGGCCAGATCCAGGAGACCTCTTCTAGTGAAGGAGAATCATTGCCCTAAGACTACCATCATCATCAGACCAGGAGAGGCCAAAACAAATTCACATGGCAACACAGAGTATAAAGTGATCCATGTTCTTGAAACATTGATAAATGGGAGGATGTGGACTCCAATTTACTTCTAATGGAGTGCATTCCGGTTCTATTTTCTTCTGTTATCTGTGGAGTTTAGTGCAAGATAATCTCACCAACTCACATCAAATAAAAGACACAAAGTGCTGGGGGGGACTCCGTGGGTCTCTGGAGAACATAGATAGGTGACAATTCAGGTAGGGACACTTTCTTCAGACCCGGAACACTGCTTATCCACGTTCTCCAGTGATGCTGCCTGACCCACTGAGTTACTCCAGCACTTTGTGACTTTTAAAAAAACTATAAACCATCATCTGCAATTCCTTGTCTCTGCAACTCATATCAAGGTGGCACAGTGAAGCAGTGGTTGCCTTATAGCGCCAGAGACCCGAGTTCGATCTTGGCTACGGGTGCTGTCTGTATGGAGTTTGTACGTTCTCCCCGGGACCTGCGTGGGTTTTCTCCGAGATCTTCGGTTTCCTCCCACACTCCAAAGACACACAGGTTTGGAGGCTGTAAATTGGCTTCTATAAATTGGCCCTGGCGTCTCAGATAGAACTGGTGTACGGGCGAACACTGGTCTCGATGGGATGAAGGGCCTGTTTCCACGCGGACTAAACTAATCAGACCAAACTCAGACAATGAATACAACCTTAAATTGAGGGCTATTGCTATTGAGGGCGTGCAGCGTAGGTTTACTAGGTAAATTCTCGGAATGGCGGGACTGTCATATGTTGAAAGACTGGAGCGACTAGGCTTGTATACACTGGAATTTAGAAGGATGAGAGGAGATCTTATCGAAACGTATAAGATTATTAAGGGGTTGGACACGTTAGAGGCAGGAAACATGTTCCCAATGTTGTGGGAGTCCAGAACAAGGGGCCACAGTTTAAGAATAAGGGGTAGGCCATTTAGAACTGAGATGAGGAAAAACTTTTTCAGTCAGAGAGTTGTGAATCTGTGGAATTCTCTGCCTCAGAAGGCAGTGGAGGCCAATTCTCGGAATACACTCAAGAGAGAGTTAGATAGAGCTCTTAAGGAGTCAGGGGGTATGGGGAGAAGGCAGGAACGGGGTACTGATTGAGAATGATCAGCCATGATCACATTGAATGGCGGTGCTGGCTCGAAGGGCCGAATGGCCTCCTCCTGCCCCTATTGTCTATTGTCTATTGTCTATAAATTTGATAATCAGTGATTGGTAATAAAATGTACAGCTTACCCAAAGTCTTTTCGTGTTTTGTTAGTTAACCGTCTCAATAATTAAGTATTCGCACAGCTGTCCAAGAGTTTTTTTTAAGTTAATGAACGAGTGTTCGTGGACAACTTGGCTGTTTGGCATCGTCTATGCTTTGGGGTGAAAGGATTAATGCGTTTGTTCAGCAGTCTGTTCAGCTGCTCGTACAAACCGGAAATCAATCTGATGCTTCACTGAGCCAAACATCAGCATCATTCTGCCTCGCGTATAAATTGGATTGCAAACCCCTGGTGGTCCTTTGCTTGAGAGTGAAAGTGAATGGGTTCGGGAGTTCTCAGGCAAGCCATCATCCCAATCATACTTAATCGTTTGGCATCATAGGGCGATCTGTCACAGGAAATTTCTTCCCTCGTTTTCTTTTCAACTGTGCTTGGGAACTCCCACCAGAAGTGTACCGAGCCAGCATTAATCAACCCCTGTGATAAATGGGGGAGTAAAGTGTAGTCGATGCAAGGTTTGCGGTTCGCAGAAGGCTTCGAGGAATAATGGTTTCTGTTTTCCCTAAAAAAAGCACTCCTCCCAGTTCAAAACCAGCAGACTGGAGTGAATCGGGCTGGATCCCGCCTCTCTCTTCCCGAAACACAAGAGAAAAATACCGGGAACATTCGGCAGGTCGGCATCGTCTGGGGATTAGAGAAACGGAGTTAACATTCACGGTGGCTCAGCGGTAGAGTTGCTGCCACACAGCGCCAGAGACCCGGGTTCGATCCTGACCTCGGGTGCTGTCTGTACGGAGTTTGTACGTTCTCCCTGTGACCTGTGTGAGGTTTTTCCGGGTGCTCCGGTTTTCTCCCTCATTCCCAAAGAGGCGCAGGTTTGTAGGTTAATTGGCTTTGGTAAAAATTGTAAATTGTCTCTGGCGTGTAGGATAGTGCTATTTGGCGAAACGAGAGTGGTCGAACTGCCATCCACCTCATTGGAGACCCTCGGACTACCTTTAATCGGACTTTACTCAACTTTATCTTGCACTAAACGTTATTCCCTTTATCCTGTATCTGTGCCCTATGGACGGCCTGCTTTTAGTCTTTCCACTGACTGGATAGCACGCAACAAAATAGCTTTTCACTGTACCTCAGTGCACATGACAATGAACGAAACTAAACTAACTACACTATACTATACTCTCTGATTTACAGGTTCCCAGGGACACATTCGGAGATGGACATCGAGTGCTGCTGGAAGGTCATCATCTCGGTGAAAGACCACCCTTGGCCTGCCCGAACCTTGTTGACCTCCCAGCGGAGCGAGCTGTCCGCCGGGGAATGTTGCCGACTGGCCCGCTGCAGACTGCAGGAGTACGTGCTGAGGGACGCACTGAAGCTCGGTGCAGCCAACGCCAAGGCCCTGTGGGGGAGGACCACAGTCTAGGGTCCTTCCGCTGCTGGACATGGGGGGCAGAGACCGGTGGAGGCACCCCTCAAACAAGGCAAGGGATATCACCCCGGGGGGGGGGGGGGGGGGGAGGGGGGGGCGGGAGGGGGGCACAAGAGTGGCAAGGGTGTTCGAAGGGTGGCAAGGATAGTTGTGAACACTGACCGAGATGCTGCCTGTCCTGCTGAGTTACTCCAACTTTTTGTGTCTGTCTTCGGTTTAAACCAACATACGATACTAATGGATACAGCCTGTCATTATTAAGGACCACTTTATAATGGATTTTAGTTACTATTGTCCTCAAACTGCAGAACATCTTTGACAATACATCTCACCCCCTCCATGACACACTGGTCAACCTGAGGAGCATCTTCAGCAACAGGTAGACACAAAAATGCTGGAGTAACTCAGCGGGTCAGGCAGCATCTCGGGAGAGAAGGAATGGGTGACGTTTCGGGTCGAGACCCTTCTTCAGACTCGACCCGACCCGAAATGTCACCCATTCCTTCCCGCCCCAGATGCTGCCCGACCTGCTGAGTTACTCCAGCACTTTGTGAATAAATACCTTCGATTTGTACCAGCATCTGCAGTTATTTTCTTATACGACGCTAATGAATGTGTAGATGCTGAGAATGTCCAGAAGAGTTTTTGCACATATTGTATATATTTTTCACTCTGAATAAAGTTTACGATTTGGAAGTGAATCAGTTCTCAGTCAGCCGGGATTTAACCTGGACAGCAAAGTGGTGCAGGAGTATCAAGCTGAAAGCCTGACATACAACCAGAAAAGTGCTGGAAATACTCAGCAAGTCAGACAGCATCCGTGGTGGAGAGAAACAAAGCCAATGCTTCAGGTTGAAGGCACATGGATTCTTGCTTGTGATTTCCCCCATTGTGGCGGCACGGTGGCGCAGGGGTCGAGTTGCCACCTTACAACGCCAGGGTCCCCGGTTCGATCCTGACTACGGGTGCTGAGGAGTTTGTACGTTCTCCCGGTGACCGCGCGGGTTTTCTCCGGGTTTCCTCCACGTGCCAAAGACGTACAGGAATGCAGGCTAAATTGGCTTTGGTAAGTTTGTGGATTGTCCCTAGTGTGTGTTGGATAATGCTGGTGTATGGAGTGATCGCAGGTCAGTGCGGATTCTGGACCGAACCGCCTAGTTCCACATTGTATAGCATGGTGGCGCAGTTGCTGCCTTACAGCGCTTGCAGCGCCAGAGACCCGGGTTCGATCTTGACAAAGCGTGCTGTCTGTACAGAGTTTGTACGTTCTCCCTGTGACCACATGGGTTTTCTGTCGCTGGTCACATGGACTGGATGGGCCGAAGGACCGGTTTTCGCGCTGTATCTCTAAAGTCTAAAGTCACAGGCTTTAACCAAGGTAAACAATGCAAAACTTGGTATGGTCACAGTGGGTGTTCAAAATATCTCAGGGATCAGGCATCAGGAGGAAACAACACTAGAGAGAACACTGAAGAAGGGTCTCTTCTTACACAAGACTAGAGAGTATATCTTCGCACCATCAAACTGTGCTCGACCTATTCACAGAGGTGACAGTGCAGCACGAAACAAGCTCCACCATCAAGTCCCATACCTCATCTCCAACACAGAAGAAACGCTGAGCACAGTTTAAATGTAATGAAAAGGAACTGCAGATGCTGGTTTACACCAAAGAAAGACACAAAATGCTGGAGTACCTCAGTGGGTCAGGCAGCATATTAGTCTGAAGAAGGGTCTTGACCTGAAATGTCACCCATTCCTTCTCTCCAGAGATGCTGCCTGTCCCGCTGAGTTACGCCAGCATTATGTCTCTATTTTCGATGTAAACCATTATCTGCAGTTCGTTCCTAAGCACTAGCACTATCCCACACGCTAGGAACAATTTACAAATTTACCGGCCAAATTAACCTACAAACCTGTAGGTCTTTGGAATGTGGGAGGAAACCGAAGATCTCGGAGAAAACCCACTTGCGACTTTAGACTTGAGAGATACGGCGTGAGAAAAGGCCCTTCGGCCCACTAGAACCGACCAGCGATCCCCGCAGACTAGCACTGTCCTCCGCACACTAGGGACAACTTACAATGTTACCACGCCAATTAACCTACAAATCTGTGCGTCTTTGGAGTGTGGGAGGAAACCAGAGCACCCGGAGAAAACCCATGTGGTCACAGGGAGAACGTACAAACTCTGTACAGACAGCACGCTTTGTCAAGATCGAACCCGGGTCTCTGGCGCTGCAAGCGCTGTAAGGCAGCAACTGCGCCACCATGCTATACAATGTGGAACTAGGCGGTTCGGTCCAGAATCCGCACTGACCTGCGATCACTCCATACACCAGCATTATCCAACACACACTAGGGACAAGCCACAAACTTACCAAAGCCAATTTAGCCTGCATTCCTGTACGTCTTTGGCACGTGGAGGAAACCCGGAGAAAACCCGCGCGGTCACGGGGAGAACGTAACAACCGCTGCATTTTACTTTCGAGCTTGTTTACAAACTGCTCGTTGTTTAAGCGAGTCTGGTATCCCGATTGCACATGCCCAGGTCATAGGTCACTCGTGCTAAACATTCTCGCCGGCCGAGCTGCTGAGTGTATACAGACCTGCGTTTCATACGGGTGGCACGGTGGCGCAGCGGTAGAGTTGCTGCCTTATAGTGAATGCAGTGCCAGAGACTCGGGTTCGATCCTGACTACGAGCGCCGTCTGTACGGAGTTTGTACGTTCTCCCCGTGACCTGCGTGGGTTTTCTCCAAGATCTTCGGTTTCCTCCCACACTCCAAAGAAGTACAGGTGTGTAGGTTAATTGACTGGGTAAATGTAAAAATTGTCCCTAGTGTGTGTAGGATAGTGTTAATGTGCGGGGATCGCTGGGCGGCACGGACTTGGTGGGCCGAAGGGCCTGTTTCCGCGCTGTATATCTAAAAAAAATCTGTATTTTCCAGTTTTGTGTCTTCAAGGTAAGAAAATACTGCTTTCAAAACTATTAACTAGGTGTATTTACGGTTCATTTGTACAAAACTATGTTGATTTTGTAGGTTTTAATGCTTTATGCTTGGGTGAGTGAGCGAGATAGTGATAATGAATAACAGGCATTCCCATAACATTGGATAATTTTAATCAGTAGTTGACATTCCAATTTTCTGTTATAATCTTGTGACTGTATAAATTAGATCAATATACTTATATCTGGAGGATAAGCGAGTTCGGTATCTCGCTTCCTCAGACTTCTGAAGAAGGGTCTCGACCCGAAACGTCACCCGTTCCTGCTCTCCAGAGATGCTGCCTGTCCTGCTGAGTTACTCCAGCATTTCATGTCTGTCATTTATGGGGTAGTTTTGTGCAAAGATGTGGCTGAGGCCCTAACTTTATACCTCAAAAATGTTTCACTGTAAAGTGCTTCAGCTTCTCATGATTAACTTGGATCAAAGTGCAGAAAATTGGGCAAGATGTAAAATACTGATTAAAATTATCCTGTGTTATGGGAATGCTTATGACCAATGACTTGGGCATGCAGAGTCAAGATGCCGAACTCACTTATTGTTCCAGAGAGAGAGAGAGGGGGAGGGGGAGGGGGAGGGGGAGAGAGAGAGGGGGAGGGGGAGGGGGAAGGGGAAGGGGAAGGTATATATGGGGAGGGAGAGGGGGAGAGAGAAGAGAGAGAAGAGAGAGAAGAGAGAGGGAGGAAGGGAGGGGGAGAGGGAGAAGGAGAGGGGAGAGGGGAGAGGGAGAGGGAGAGGGTGAGGGAGAGGGAGAGGGAGAGGGGAGAGGGGAGAGGGGAGAGGGGAGAGGGGAGAGGGGAGAGGGGAGAGGGGAGAGGGAGAGGGAGAGGGAGAGGGAGAGGGAGAGGGAGAGGGAGAGGGAGAGGGAGAGGGAGAGGGAGAGGGAGAGGGAGAGGGAGAGGGAGAGGGAGAGGGAGAGGGAGAGGGAGAGGGAGAGGGAGAGGGGGAGAGGGAGAGGGGGAGAGGGAGAGGGAGAGGGGGAGAGGGAGAGGGAGAGAGATATAACTCAATTTGTACCAGTCACTCATCCTTCGGCAGTGCTGGGAGAATTAACATCCTATTTATACACTCCCACTGTCTGTTATCTCCTTATTTGTGTCGGACACACAGCTACCAGGCTGTAATCAATTAATCAAGCCTCTACAGATGAAGGCTGTGATAACCACTGAGAAAAATGAAGGTGGTCAGAGTCATCAATTGGTCCTGTGCTGAAGGAATGAAGCACAGTGCATCAAAAATATTGCAGACAGCTGGCTTCCTCTCTGCCTGTTGTCCAGCAAGCAGTGTTCTGAAGAAAAGTCCCCACCAAAACTGTCACCTACCCATGTTCTACAGCGGCCCATTAGCGCAGCGGTAGAGTTGCTGCCTTGCAGCCCCTGGGACCCGGGTTCGATCCTGACTACGGTTGCTGTCTGAAAGGAGTTTGTACGTTCTCCCTGTGACCGCGTGGGTTGCCTCCGGGCGCTCCGGTTTCCTCACACATTCCAAAGACTTGCAGGTTTGTAGGTTGTTTCGGAAGGTGGTTTACACCGAAGACAGACAAAAATGCTGGAGTAGCGCAGTGGCTCAGGCACCATCTCTGGAGAAAAGGAATAGGTGGAGTTTTGAGTCGACACCCTTCTTCAGACTTTTATTTATTTTCCACCGAAGGGTCTCAACCTGACATATTACCTGTTCCTTTTCTCCAGAGATGCCTCCTGACCCGCTGAGATACTCCAGCATTTTGTGTCTATCTCAGATTTGTAAGCTAATTGGCTTCTGTAAATTGTCCCTGGTGTGCAGGATAGAACTGGTGCGAACAGGTGATCGCTGGTCGGTGCGGACTCGGTGGGTCGAGTTACCACGCTGTGTCTTGAAACTAAACAAGACGTTTTCTAGATGATATCGTTCCCAAGTCATGGCAGCTGGAGCATTAATGTACGTCCTGCTGGCTTCGTGTTGTCACTGCTACCAGGATTTCTTGACCCCCATTGCAGGTACAATGACCTTATGACAAGATGGAGACATCCAGGTGGCAGAATCCTAGTCTGAGCACACTTATCACTATTCGAGTGGCATCCCAGCTTTTGCTGTGTGTGTGTCCTGCGTACATGGACAGTGCAAAGCAGCACCTCATATTCCGCTTGGATAGCTTACAACCTAACGGAATGAACAGTGATTTCTCCAATTTTAGGTAATTAACCTTCAAACAATCGATTAATTAATTAATTGATTGATTCGTTAAAATCGTTGAAAACATTAGTGACGCAGTGGTGCTGGTTTGCGACGGGCACGGTGGTGGACGCCCCACACATCTCTGTCCTCCACACAGCTGGCCAGCTCCTCCTTTGTCCCTACATATGCGTCTTCCATCAACGTCTTCAGCGTTGTCTTGTCAATGGTGGTCCCGGGTTCCGTCTTCCATGGGTGGGTTCCCACAGCACAACCTTGTTTGCTGGTATTTCTGGACGGCGGTGCCAATGACCAGCGAGCCTCATTGATCCTTCTCGACCTGATCTTCTCGGTCAGAGGTGGAATCTCCCCGTGGAGCTGGGCGCTGGTGGTGCGGTCCCTCCAACAGACATTTTGAACTTTTCTCAGCATTCGGGTGTAGACACCATCGAGAGACTTGGACAGTGCTCGAGTGATAGTCCATGCCTCACACCATTACAATAATATTGCCTCTACAGTTGCATGGAAGAATCTCAGTTTGAGACCCTTAGAGATCTGAGACGTCCAGATTTTCCCCATGTTATTGGGGGCTTTCCTATGCGAGCGCTTTCCGGACCTTGATGTCATTCTCCGAGCTCTGCATCCTCACTCCCAGGTACTTGAACTCCTCCACTTTCTTGAGACATGCACTGCCACTTTTTCCTTTCTGCCTGATGACTAATTCTATCTCAGTATTACTACCCCCAGTATAATACCCCCAGTATAATACCCCCAGTATAATACCCCCAGTATACTACCCCCAGTATAATACCCCCAGTATACTACCCCCAGTATAATACTACCCCCAGTATAATACCCCCAGTATACTACCCCCAGTATAATACCCCCAGTATTACTACCCCCAGTATAATACCCCCAGTATAATACCCCCAGTATAATACCCCCAGTATACTACCCCCAGTATACTACCCCCAGTATAATACCCCCAGTATAATACCCCCAGTATACTACCCCCAGTATAATACCCCCAGTATAATACCCCCAGTATAATACCCCCAGTATAATACCCCCAGTATAATACCCCCAGTATAATACCCCCAGTATAATACCCCCAGTATAATACCCCCAGTATAATACCCCCAGTATAATACCCCCAGTATAATACCCCCAGTATAATACCCCCAGTATAATACCCCCAGTATAATACCCCCAGTATAATACCCCCAGTATAATACCCCCAGTATAATACCCCCAGTATAATACCCCCAGTATAATACCCCCAGTATAATACCCCCAGTATAATACCCCCAGTATAATACCCCCAGTATAATACCCCCAGTATAATACCCCCAGTATAATACCCCCAGTATAATACTACCCCCAGTATAATACCCCCAGTATAATACTACCCCCAGTATAATACCCCCAGTATAATACTACCCCCAGTATAATACCCCCAGTATAATACCCCCAGTATAATACCCCCAGTATAATACCCCCAGTATAATACCCCCAGTATAATACCCCCAGTATAATACCCCCAGTATAATACCCCCAGCATAATACCCCCAGTATAATACCCCCAGTATAATACCCCCAGTATAATACCCCCAGTATAATACCCCCAGTATAATACCCCCAGTATAATACCCCCAGTATAATACCCCCAGTATAATACCCCCAGTATAATACCCCCAGTATAATACCCCCAGTATAATACCCCCAGTATAATACCCCCAGTATAATAACCCCAGTATAATACCCCCAGTATAATACCCCCAGTATAATACCCCCAGTATAATACCCCCAGTATAATACCCCCAGTATAATACCCCCAGTATACTACCCCCAGTATAATACCCCCAGTATAATACCCCCAGTATAATACCCCCAGTATACTACCCCCAGTATAATACCCCCAGTATAATACCCCCAGTATAATACACCCAGTATAATACCCCCAGTATAATACCCCCAGTATAATACCCCTAGTATAATACCCCCAGTATAATACCCCCAGTATAATACCCCCAGTATAATACCCCCAGTATACTACCCCCAGTATAATACCCCCAGTATAATACCCCCAGTATAATACCCCCAGTATAATACTCCCAGTATTACTACCCCCAGTATAATACCCCCAGTATAATACCCCCAGTATAATACCCCCAGTATAATACTCCCAGTATTACTACCCCCAGTATAATACCCCCAGTATAATACCCCCAGTATAATACCCCCAGTATAATACCCCCAGTATAATACCCCCAGTATAATACCCCCAGTATAATACCCCCAGTATAATACCCCCAGTATACTACCCCCAGTATACTACCCCCAGTATAATACCCCCAGTATAATACCCCCAGTATAATACCCCCAGTATAATACCCCCAGTATAATACCCCCAGTATAATACCCCAGTATACTACCCCCAGTATAATACCCCCAGTATAATACCCCCAGTATACTACCCCCAGTATAATACCCCCAGTATAATATCCCCAGTGTAATACCCCCAGTATAATACCCCCAGTATAATACAACCCCCAGTATAATACCCCCAGTATAATACCCCCAGTATAATACTCCCAGTATAATACCCCCAGTATAATACCCCCAGTATAATACCTCCAGTATACAACCCCCAGTATCCAACCCCTAGTATACAACCCCCAGTATACAACCCCCCGTATACAACTCCCAGTATGCAACCCCCAGTATGCAACCCCCAGTATGCAACCCCCAGTATACAACCCCCAGTATACTACCCCAGTATATTACCCCAGTATATTTCCCCCAGTATATTACCCCAGTATACTACCCCCAGTATACTACCCCCAGTATACTACCCCCAGTATACTACCCCCAGTATACTACCCCCAGTATACTACCCCCAGTATACTACCCCAGTAGACTACCCCAGTATATTACCCCCAGTATACTACCCCAGTATATTACCCCCAGTATACTACCCCAGTGTACTACCCCAGTATACTACCCGAGTATATTACCCCCAGTATACTACCCCAGTGTACTACCCCCAGTATATTACCCCCAGTATACTACCCCCAGTATACTACCCCAGTATATTACCCCCAGTATACAACCCCCAGTATACTACCACCAGTATACTACCCCCAGTATAATACCCCCAGTATAATACCCCCAGTATAATACCCCCAGTATACTACCCCCAGTATAATACCCCCAGTATAATACCCCCAGTATAATACCCCCAGTATAATACTACCCCCAGTATAATACCCCCAGTATAATACTACCCCCAGTATAATACCCCCAGTATAATACTACCCCCAGTATAATACTACCCCCAGTATAATACCCCCAGTATAATACCCCCAGTATAATACCCCCAGTATAATACCCCCAGTATAATACCCCCAGTATAATACCCCCAGTATAATACCCCCAGTATAATACCCCCAGTATAATACCCCCAGTATAATACCCCCAGTATAATACCCCCAGTATAATACCCCCAGTATAATACCCCCAGTATAATACCCCCAGTATAATACCCCCAGTATAATACCCCCAGTATAATACCCCCAGTATAATACCCCCAGTATAATACCCCCAGTATAATACCCCCAGTATAATACCCCCAGTATAATACCCCCAGTATAATACCCCCAGTATAATACCCCAGTATAATACCCCCAGTATAATACCCCCAGTATACTACCCCCAGTATAATACCCCCAGTATAATACCCCCAGTATAATACCCCCAGTATACTACCCCCAGTATAATACCCCCAGTATAATACCCCCAGTATAATACCCCCAGTATAATACCCCCAGTATAATACCCCTAGTATAATACCCCCAGTATAATACCCCCAGTATAATACCCCCAGTATAATACCCCCAGTATACTACCCCCAGTATAATACCCCCAGTATAATACCCCCAGTATAATACCCCCAGTATAATACTCCCAGTATTACTACCCCCAGTATAATACCCCCAGTATAATACCCCCAGTATAATACCCCCAGTATAATACTCCCAGTATTACTACCCCCAGTATAATACCCCCAGTATAATACCCCCAGTATAATACCCCCAGTATAATACCCCCAGTATAATACCCCCAGTATAATACCCCCAGTATAATACCCCCAGTATAATACCCCCAGTATACTACCCCCAGTATACTACCCCCAGTAAAATACCCCCAGTATAATACCCCCAGTATAATACCCCCAGTATAATACCCCCAGTATAATACCCCCAGTATAATACCCCCAGTATACTACCCCCAGTATAATACCCCCAGTATAATACCCCCAGTATACTACCCCCAGTATAATACCCCCAGTATAATATCCCCAGTGTAATACCCCCAGTATAATACCCCCAGTATAATACAACCCCCAGTATAATACCCCCAGTATAATACCCCCAGTATAATACTCCCAGTATAATACCCCCAGTATAATACCCCCAGTATAATACCTCCAGTATACAACCCCCAGTATCCAACCCCTAGTATACAACCCCCAGTATACAACCCCCCGTATACAACTCCCAGTATGCAACCCCCAGTATGCAACCCCCAGTATGCAACCCCCAGTATACAACCCCCAGTATACTACCCCAGTATATTACCCCAGTATATTTCCCCCAGTATATTACCCCAGTATACTACCCCCAGTATACTACCCCCAGTATACTACCCCCAGTATACTACCCCCAGTATACTACCCCCAGTATACTACCCCCAGTATACTACCCCAGTAGACTACCCCAGTATATTACCCCCAGTATACTACCCCAGTATATTACCCCCAGTATACTACCCCAGTGTACTACCCCAGTATACTACCCGAGTATATTACCCCCAGTATACTACCCCAGTGTACTACCCCCAGTATATTACCCCCAGTATACTACCCCCAGTATACTACCCCAGTATATTACCCCCAGTATACAACCCCCAGTATACTACCACCAGTATACTACCCCCAGTATAATACCCCCAGTATAATACCCCCAGTATAATACCCCCAGTATACTACCCCCAGTATAATACCCCCAGTATAATACCCCCAGTATAATACCCCCAGTATAATACTCCCAGTATTACTACCCCCAGTATAATACCCCCAGTATAATACCCCCAGTATAATACCCCCAGTATAATACTCCCAGTATTACTACCCCCAGTATAATACCCCCAGTATAATACCCCCAGTATAATACCCCCAGTATAATACCCCCAGTATAATACCCCCAGTATAATACCCCCAGTATAATACCCCCAGTATAATACCCCCAGTATACTACCCCCAGTATACTACCCCCAGTATAATACCCCCAGTATAATACCCCCAGTATAATACCCCCAGTATAATACCCCCAGTATAATACCCCCAGTATAATACCCCCAGTATACTACCCCCAGTATAATACCCCCAGTATAATACCCCCAGTATACTACCCCCAGTATAATACCCCCAGTATAATATCCCCAGTGTAATACCCCCAGTATAATACCCCCAGTATAATACAACCCCCAGTATAATACCCCCAGTATAATACCCCCAGTATAATACTCCCAGTATAATACCCCCAGTATAATACCCCCAGTATAATACCTCCAGTATACAACCCCCAGTATCCAACCCCTAGTATACAACCCCCAGTATACAACCCCCCGTATACAACTCCCAGTATGCAACCCCCAGTATGCAACCCCCAGTATGCAACCCCCAGTATACAACCCCCAGTATACTACCCCAGTATATTACCCCAGTATATTTCCCCCAGTATATTACCCCAGTATACTACCCCCAGTATACTACCCCCAGTATACTACCCCCAGTATACTACCCCCAGTATACTACCCCCAGTATACTACCCCCAGTATACTACCCCAGTAGACTACCCCAGTATATTACCCCCAGTATACTACCCCAGTATATTACCCCCAGTATACTACCCCAGTGTACTACCCCAGTATACTACCCGAGTATATTACCCCCAGTATACTACCCCAGTGTACTACCCCCAGTATATTACCCCCAGTATACTACCCCCAGTATACTACCCCAGTATATTACCCCCAGTATACAACCCCCAGTATACTACCACCAGTATACTACCCCCAGTATATTACCCCCAGTATACAACCCCCAGTATATTACCCCCAGTATATTACCCCCAGTATACTACCCTCAGTATACTACCCCAGTATATTACCCCCAGTATACTAGCCCAGTGTACTACCCCAGTATACTACCCCAGTATACTATCCCAGTATACTACCCCAGTATATTACCCCCAGTATACTACCCCAGTATATTACCCCCAGTATACTACCCTCAGTATACTACCCCAGTATATTACCCCCAGTATACTAGCCCAGTGTACTACCCCCAGTACACTACCCCAGTATATTATCCTCAGTATACTACCCCAGTATATTACCCCCAGTATACTACCCCAGTGTACTACCCCCAGTATACCAATCCCAGTATACTACCCCCAGTATACTACCCCCAGTATATTACCCCCAGTATATTACCCCCAGTATATTACCCCCAGTATATTACCCCAGTATACTACCCCCAGTATGTTACCCCCAGTATGTTACCACCAGTATACTACCCCCAGTATATTACCCCCCGTATACTACCCCTGTATATTACCCCCAGTAGACTACCTCCAGTAGACTACCCCCAGTATACTACCCCCCAGTAGACTACTCCCAGTAGACTACTCCCAGCTCTGACTTGTTGAGCAACCTAATCCACTGGACCTTATTAAAAGCTTCCTATAAATTCAAATGTACCACTATCAGTGTATCTATTCTACTAGGCACATCCTCAAAGAACTTAGATTTAGTCATATATATATTTTCCTTTCATGACTCCTCGCTGACTTTGCTCAATGCTATTTTCCTTACTAGATGTCCTGCTGATACACTCTTCATTACAAATCCCAGCCCTTTACCTGCTGCTTGTGCAACTCCAACACATTTGATAGCTCCTTGCTTTTTTCTCCTGTCTTAAATACATCTCCTAATACACATGGCGGTGCAGAGGTAGAGTTGGTGCTGTGTAGCACGAGGCACCTGGGTTCAATCCTGACCACGGATGCTGTCTGTACGGTGTTTGTATGTTCTCCCTGTGACCAAGTGTGTATTCTCCGGGTGATCCGGATTACTCGAGATATCTGGTTTCCTCCCACACTCAAAGAAGTACAGGTTTGTTGGCTAATTGGCTTGGTGTAAATGTAAATTGTCCCTAGTGTGTGGAGGATAATTTTAGGGTGGGGGGATCGCTGGTCGCCGCGGACCCGGTGGGCCGAAGGGCCTGTTTCCGCGCTGTATCGCTAAACTAAATACCCTCTAAAACTGTAGAGTCATAGAGAGATACAGCACAGAAACAGGCCCATCAGCCCACCGAGCCTGCTCTGACCATATCATATCATATATATACAGCCGGAAACAGGCCTTTTCGGCCCTCCAAGTCCGTGCCGCCCAGCGATCCCCGTACATTAACACTATCCTACACCCACTAGGGACAATTTTTACATTTACCCAGCCAATTAACCTACATACCTGTACGTCTTTGGAGTGTGGGAGGAAACCGAAGATCTCGGAGAAAACCCACGCAGGTCACAGGGAGAACGTACAAACTCCTTACAGTGCAGCACCCGTAGTCAGGATCGAACCTGAGTCTCCGGCGCTGCATTCGCTGTAAAGCAGCAACTCTACCGCCGCGCCACCATCTACCACCCATTGTTGCTAATCCTGCTCTAACCTAATCAGATTTGATTCTCCCCCACACTCTCATTAACTCTCCCCTGATTCTCCCACTCCCCCACACTAGAATGTGCAGACTGCACACAGACAGCACCCATGGTCAGGATTGAACCGGGGACTCTGGTGACGTGAGGCAGTGGATCTACCAGCAGTGCCACTGAGCTGCCCTAATCCACAGCGCAGTCCCTGAATCGATAGAATGTTAGAAGACATTCTCCATAACATTCATTATCTCCACAGGCACCTCTTTCAAAACTTTCAGACGTAGATCTTTGGGATGTATTGGAAAATTGGAGGAACAGCACCTCATATTTCGCTTGGGCGGTATTGTTGTTGATTTCCCTCTCTGAATTCCCTCTCTCTCTGCCCCTCCCCCACCCTGGTGGTCCTGCCAGTTCCACTGTCCGCATCCACACACCCCCTCACTATCACCCCATCCACAGCCAACAGTGGACCCTTGTGGGCTCCACCTTTCCTTGATCATCGGTTCCGGCTCTTGATTTGTTCTGAACCTTTTCATACCTCTAGGTTCCTTCCCCCCTGACTCTCAGTCTGAAGAAGGGTCTCGACCCTGACACGTCACCCATTCCTACTCTCCAGGAGATGCTGCCTGACCCGCTGAGTTACTCCAGCACTTTGTGTCTGAATTGGCTTTTACTCCTCCAGTGCTATTTTATACTAAGACTTATTACCTTCATTTCATTACTCTAATCAAACGCTTGCTTCTCTGGTATTTCTAGCAGGTTTTATCTTTTAAATCTCTTTTTCCAAGAAGACGGAAACTAAGTCGTTGTTCAATCCCTCTTCCAGTTCCTTATTCCTCCTCGTCACACGATCTCCCCTCCCTGTGCACAAAGGGCCCACATTTGCCAGTAATTGTCTGTATATACTCATGGAAACGCTTACATTTCATTTTTAAGTTCACTCCCACGTTCTCCCTTCCCATTTTTTAAAATTAATTTCTTGGTCCTCCTTTGCTGAGTCCTAATAATACTCCCAATGCTCAGGGCTGTTGCTATTTCTGGCAACTTCACAAGCCTCTTCCTTGGATTTAATACGGTCTTTAATTTCACCTGTCAGTCGCAAATGGACCACGTTCCCCCTTTGGGATTTTGTGCCTTAAAAGGAATATTTTGGTTTCTGCAAATGATGCATTATTTCTTTAAATGATAGCCGTCACTTGTGAAACTTTCCCTCAAACTTTCCACTGTCTTTTCCAATTACCCTCTGCCAATATACCTCATACCCCACATACCTTCTTCATAGCTTCCTTGCGTTTAGATTTAAGACCTACTTTAAGACCGAACGACATGACATTCAACTTCAGTGTAAATCTCTTATATATAGTGGCCATTTTCCTGAAAGCCCCTTTACAACAAGATTATTAATTAACCTTTTTTCCCCCCTCATTGCTCCTTAATGGAACTCTCCCTTGAACTCAGCACGCCCTTAAGGCGGTTTACTGAAGCACTTACGACAAACAGACAGAAGGATTGCCTATTTGGTGTTCCGGCAGTCCGTCTGTATCTTGGGCGAAGCCACCTTTGTCTGCTTTCCCAGTTCTTAACCCGAGCACCCGAAGCAAAACTAATGGGCAAACATTTCTTATCCATCTTATGCCAAGGGACTTCACTCCTAGAGTTCACCTCATTAACCAGCACAAAACGAGTGCTTTCTGGCAATGAGAGCAATGTGCAACCTATTCTCCCGCTAAAATAAATAGGATGCTCCCAATATTTGCAGTAGTAATTGGCCAGCAGAGAGTCCTTAAATTGTGCACATAGTGTGAGAGAATGTAATTAGGACATTTATATATATATATATAATATACACACACGCACCAAACTTGCTAAGTGTTCTTATGCCTGTGGCTGCAAATCGTAATAACAGTAGCTGACAAAGATAATACAGTGTAAAACTATTTTACATTGATTACCTAAGCTGTGAAGTGCTTGGTGAATGAATGCCAGATCTTCCAGCACCAACACATAGATTGTTCTGCACATGAGTTTCGTCTTACTGCAAGACTTTAATTCTGAGGCTTATGTACTGATTTTGTAAATTGTTTTAAAAGTAGCTGCACAAGGTTACTACATTCCAATTATATGTTTGCATTTGTGCGTGTGTTACTGTGTGTGTGTCTGTGTGTGACTGTGTGTGTGTGTGTGTGTGTGACTGTGTGACTGTGTGACTGTGTGTGTGTGCATGTGTGACTGTGTGTGTGTGCGTGCATGTGTGTGCATGTGTGACTGTGTGTGTGTGTGTGTGTGTGTGACTGTGTGTGTGTCTGTGTGTGACTGTGTGTGTGTGTGTGTGTGTGTGTGTGTGTGACTGTGTGTGTGTGTGTGTGTGTGTGTGTGTGACTGTGTGTGTGTGCATGTGTGACTGTGTGTGTGTGCGTGCATGTGTGTGCATGTGTGACTGTGTGTATGTGTGTGACTGTGTGTGTGTGTGCATGTGTGACTGTGTGTGTGTGCGTGCGTGTGTGTGCATGTGTGACTGTGTGTATGTGTGTGACTGTGTGCGTGTGTGACTGTGTGTGTGTGTGTGTGTGTGTGTGTGTGTGTGTGTGTGTGTGTATGAACATGCAAATGTACATGTAAATGTAGAGACATTATACTGGAGTAACTCAGCGGGCCAAGGCAGCCTCTCTGGAGAAAATGGACAGATGACATTTCGGGTCGGGACCCTTCTTCAGTCCCGACCCAAAACGTCACCTGTCCATTTTCTCCAGAGATGCTGCCTTGGCCCGCTGAGTTGCTCCAGCATATTGTGTCCATCTTTGGTATAAACCAGCATCTGCAGTTCCTTGGTACTGCATGTGAAAGTGTTGATTGTGTGTATGTGTAGACTCTATATGTTTATGCATGAGTGCATAGTTATCCTCAGTCTTTGCCTTTGTCCATGGAGTCATAGAGTGATACAGTGTGGAAATAGGCCCTTCGGCCCAACTTGCCCACACCGGCCAACATGTCCCTGTTACACTAGTCCCACCTGCCTGTGCTTGGTCCACCTTCCTCCAAACCTGTCCTATCCATGTACCTATCTAACTGTTTCTTAAACGTTGGGATAGTCCCAGCCTCAACTACCTCCTCTTGCAGCTTGTTCCATGCACCCACCACCCTTTGTGTGAAAATGTTACCTCTCACATTCCTGTTAAATCTTTTCCCCTTCACCTTGAACCTATGTCCTCTGGTCCTCGATTCACCTACACCGGGCAAGAGATTCTGTGCATCTACCCGATCTATTCCTCTCATGATTTTGTACACCTCTGTAAGATCACCCCTCATCCTCCTGCGCTCCAAGGAATAGAGACCCAGCCTACTCAACATCTCCCTATAGCTCACACCCCTCTAGTCCTGGCAACATCCTCGTAAATCTTCTCTGAACCCTTCCAAGTTTGACAATATCTTTCCTATAACAGGGTGCCCAGAACTGAACACAATACTCCAAATGCGGTCTCAACAGCGTCTTATACAACTGCAACATGACCTTCCAACAACATGTGTGCACGAGCATGATTCGAGGAGGAGCCAGCGCTGTCCTCGCAGCTGCGGCTTGCCTGCAGTCCGTTTGTCTTTTGTGTTTTTTGTTGTTTTTGTCTGAATTGTAGTTTAAATATGATGTAGTGTTTGTGGTTGTGTGTTATGTGGGGGGGGGGGGGGGTGGGAACTGTAACATTGTCTCTCCCGAACTGAGACCCGACCTTTGTTTCTGTGTCGTGTCTCCGTTCCCGCTGCAGCCTACCATCGGCCACGCACCTGGAGCTGGCGGCCTCCGGCTGGGACCACCTGGGGCTCTGGTTCGCAGAGCCCGCGGCCCGGACTCACCAACTGCGGCGCTGGCTGCCTGCGGATGCTGCGGGAGCGGCTGCGACTCGTCTCCGGAGGCTCCGGCGCGGGCCGCCTGGACGTCGGTAGCGCCGCAGGCCCCTGGGTGGGGGCCGACATCGGGAGCTCCGGCAGCGGCAGCGTCTTCGCCCGTCCCAAATCGCGGGGCTTGGGTCGGCCCGCCGCGGACCGTCTCTGCCCGGCGCGGCCTGGAATAGGCCGCGGGATTTTTTCTCCGCCCGGCGGGGGCTTCAATGTCGGGAGCCCCGACCGCCCCGACGTGGCAACTTCAACAGCCTGACCACGGGAGAAGACGGCAGGGGAAGAGAAAAGACATTCTGGCCTTCCATCACAGTGAGGAGGGACTGGAGGAGACTCACTGTGATGGATGTTTCTTTTGTTTGGTGTTAGTTTGTGATTGTATGTGTTATTGCATGTTTATTGATTATTCTTATTGGTCTTATTGTTCAACTGCGGGTAATGTTTCATTTCACTACACATTTATGTCTATGTGACAAATAAACGACTATTGACTATTGACTATTGATGTGGATGTGCCCATGCGTGCATGCATATGTGCACGTATGTATGCAAGTACATGCGTGGGCATGCATACGTGCCTACATGTGCTTACGTTTTGTGTGTTTTTCCCATGACTACTTTTTGTTTTCTTTTCAAATGCCATTCCCTTGAAACACATTGCAGATTTAACGATGGATCTGGAACTGACCTAGCACTTGCCTCTCTCCTGCTAAGTATTCTCAACATTAACTACCTCTGAGACCTTCAGCATCTGCACTATTGTTCTTTGTCTTTATATTCAAGGCTGTTTCAGAGTCCAACACTGCCTGATAGAATATCAAACAGCCAAGTATTTTTTTTTTTTAAACATCCATTGCTCAGGACCCAAAGCTACTAAAACAGAATCATTAAAATTGTATCATTGGAATGTGTGATAGGTTCCTTTACATTGATGCTCCGTAACGCAAGTAACAAAAGTAATTCTTCGAACAAAACATCCTTTACTGAAGGTGAACAACACTGAAACAGCAACAGTGCCTCGTGCAATGATGTGCCGTTACCAGATGGTATGCTCTATTCTTAAAGGTGTTCACACAACACATATACAGGTGCTCCTCGACTTACGATGGGGTTACGTTCCGATAAACCCGTCGTAAATCAAAAATATAGTAAGACGAAAATGCATTTAATACACCTAACCTACCGATCATCATAGCCACCTAACCTACCGATCATCATAGCCACCTAACCTACCGATCATCATAGCCACCTAACCTACCGATCATCATAGCCACCTAACCTACCGATCATCATAGCCACCTAAGCTACCGATCATCATAGCCACCTAACCTACCGATCATCATAGCCATCTAACCTAGCGATCATCATAGCCACCTAACCTACCGATCATCATAGCCACCTAACCTACCGATCATCATAGCCACCTAACCTACCGATCATCATAGCCACCTAACCTACCGATCATCATAGCCACCTAACCTACCGATCATCATAGCCACCTAACCTACCGATCATCATAGCCACCTAACCTACCGATCATCATAGCCATCTAACCTAGCGATCATCACAGCCATCTAACCTACCAAACATCATAGCCACCTAACCTAACGATCATCATAGCCACCTAACCTACCGATCATCATAGCCACCTAACCTACCGATCATCATAGCCACCTAACCTACCGATCATCATAGCCACCTACCTACCAAACATCATAGCCACCTAACCTAGCGATCATCATAGCCACCTAACCTACCGATCATCATAGCCACCTAACCTACCAATCATCATAGCCACCTAACCTAGCGATCATCATAGCCACCTAACCTACCGATCATCATAGCCACCTAACCTACCAAACATCATAGCCACCTAACCTAGCGATCATCATAGCCACCTAACCTACCAAATATCATAGTCCAGCCTAACCTAAGTCAAACGTGCTCAGTACACTTACAACACACACAAAACACAATACACTGTATCCAAACAAACGCTGGCAACACAGTGCACTGTAGAGTATCGGTTGCTTACACGCGTGATGTCGGGGCTGACTGGGAGCTGTGGCTCGTTGCCGTTGCCCGGCATCACCAGAGGGTATCGTACCGTATGTTGCTAGCCCAGGAAAAGATCATCATTCAAACTTCGAAGCACGGTTTCTACTGAATGTGTATCGCTTTTGCACCATCGGAAAGTCGAAATATCGCAAGTCGAAGCATCGTAGGTCGAGGAGCACCTGCACTACATTGCTTGATCTTTAACCAAGTGGTAACAAACTCATGACAACAGCACCATCTGCCCTCATTATTACAGAACTCTCTGTAACGGATTTCAGTTATGCTGGATGGAGCATCCCCTTATAATGGATGAAGTAGTCAGACGCCACGGTCTCTCTACCACTGCTTCCACTGCCTCAACTACCTCCTTCGCCAGCTTGTTCCATACACCAGCCACCATTTGTGTGAAAAAGCTACCCCCTCAGGTTCCTATTAAATCTTTCCCCCCCTTCACTTTAAACCTACGTCATCTGGTTCTCAATTCCCCTACTTTGGGCAAGAGACTCTGTGCGTCTAGCTGGAATATTCCTCTCATGATTTCGTACAGCTCTATAAGGGGAATGCTAAAGAATTTCATCTTCTCGCAAGCTGCATGTTCAAGGACAGTTAACAATAATGGCAGTATCAAAGACTCCATTTCCAAGGCAAAGTCAGAGATGAGATCAAGGTGAGTTGCTTCTAGCGATGTGACGGACACCATCCACTGCACATCTGCCAACTCAAAACTGTAAACTATTGCAAAGTGGCAGAGAAAGGTGTAGATATACACCGATCAGCCAAAACATTATGACCACTGACAGGCGAAGTGAATAACATTGGATATCTTGTTACAATGGCACCTGTCAAGGGGTGGGATATATTAGGCAGCAAGTGAACAGTCAGTTCTTGAAGTTGATGTGTTGGATGCAGGAGAAATGGGCAGGAGTAAAGACCTGAGTGACTTTGACAAGGGCCAAATTGTTATAGCCAGACGACTGGGTCAGAGCATCTCTGAAACGGCAAGGCTTGTGGGGTGCTCCCGGTCAGCAGTGGTGAGTACCTACCGACAGTGGTCTGAGGAGGGACAAATCACAAACCGGCGACAGGGTGTTGGGCGCCCAAGGCTCATCGATGCGCGAGGGTAACGAAGGCTATCCCGTCTGGTCCGAACCTTCAGAAGGTCGACTGTGGCACAAGTCGCAGAAAATGTTAATGGTGGTCACGGGAGGAATGTGTCACAATACACAGTGCATCACACCCTGCTGCGTATGGGGCTGCACACGGAGGACCAACAGCATATTAGGCAGGTGGTCATAATGTTTTGGCTAATCAGGTCATAATGTTTTGGCTCCTCGGTGTATACTCAACATGTAAGCTGAAAGACAAGCAAAGTAGCCAAAGTAACTCCTGGACAGGATACAATGACAGAGGAGTCACGACCTGAAATGTCACTTCTCCATGGATGCTGCCCGACCCGCTGAGTTACTCCAGATTTGTGTCTTTCCTTGGTAAGCAAGCATTCAGTTCAGTTTTATCAGTTTTATCAGTTTTTGTTGCATGCTAACCAGTCAGCGGAAAGACAATACATTTGAGGCATTACAGATACACGATGAGGGAATGACGTTTAGTGCAAGTAAAGTCCAATCAAAGATAGTCCGAGGGTCACCAATTTGGCAGATAGTAGCTCAAGACTGTTCTAGTTTCTTGTTTCTACTCCAGGACGGAGAGGATGTTTGCACAGTATCGAAGCTAACATGAACACTGTAGAAATGAGCTAAAATCCCACTTATACCACCAGCAA